>NW_008338999.1:3942991-3953711 GCF_000622305.1 Nannospalax galili
TGACTTATCTTCCCATCGATGGAACTGGTAAAAGAAAGAAGCCAGAGGCTCCTCCCAAGCCCATGTGACACCTGAGGAACAGACCCTCAAACGACCTTAAGTGTAAAAATAAATTGATTTATTTGGGACAACTGTATGGTCTTAAACACTCAAAATGAAAATATAACCAAAGAGTAAAGTCATTAGCATATTTCTTTAAGAGTTCAAGGTACTATACTTCCCAGACATTAGGCTTAAGTCTGTATAAAAAGATATTTAGACAATTATTTCTCATTGATGATTTTGTTCCTAACCAGAAAGTGCTGCTCAGAGAAAGACTTCAAATCTTGGTCTCCAATAATATAGCGCCCACCTGTAGCTAAGGGAGAAAACCAGCTATTTTTCTAAAATAATGGATAAATTTGTTTTCTTGCCCTATCTAGAAGCCTTTGAGAGGGAACTGACATTGATTCTAACCACTCCAACAGCTATCAAAATACCTGAAAGCAAATCCTGAATCCATCACTCTAGAGTCCAGCCTTGGAAGACAAAAGAAAAATGAGGAGGAACCCAATAGAGGGATGCTTTTGGAAGCCCTTCTCAAGAGATTCCAGTGGACTCTCACATGAACATTTGAAAATTACCATGTTCTGACTTTTTTTCTAGTTCCCTGTCTAGAACTTAACAATGCTAATTACTCTTGTCTTTACTTCTCCTTCACATCTCCTATTCACAATTCAAGAACTTTCTTTTCCCCTTAGATATAAGAGTTATGCAATTTGGGAGTCTTTTAGATAGACCCACTGAAGGGGTACTCCAATTGCCTCACCCTGCGTCCCTGTTCAGCATGGAAGAAGCCAGAGCAGTCTGCGTCCCTATTCCCTATTGGCAATTTGGGTAACCTCTTCAGAAGATGGTGAGATAAGAATAGGAGGTAGGAACTGGCTGGGCAGTTAGGGTAAAAAGATCCTAAAGAAAAGTAGCCAGTTTCTTGGCTAAAGTCAAAATGTCTTGGGCCTGTTAGCAACATACTCTGTTCCTAAGGCCAAAAATATCAAAAGTATTTGGGAGCTTGTATCTAATCCTTAAAAGATTTTAGGGTTACCTCTTCAGAGGGGGGATGTTGGAGTAGCCAAAAGCCCCATAAAAATAAATAATCAAAGAAGAAGAAAGAGTGCATGATGTTATCAGAAAAAGTGATGGGGAGATATGGGAGGAGATAGAGGGGAGGGAGTGGGCATGGATTTGATGAAAACACCTTATGTACATGTACCTTATATGCATGCATGAAATTCTCAATAAATTGTTTATTTAAATAAAAAAGAAAAGAGATTGAGAGGAAGTTCAGGGACAGGAGAAATTGGTGAGGGACTTGGAGGGATGGAAATAATGAAATCACAGCACTGATGTGTGAAAATGTCAAAAGTAAAAAGTAAATAAAAACTTGTTTGTGTTCAAAGTAGTAAAGTATAATGTATGACTTTAATCTGAAAATATTTTGATTTTTAAGAACATTTTGCTTCATTACTTTTTGTAAGAATATATCAAAATTATCATTTCTGATGATTGCATTCTTATTGAAAGTAATTCTATTGAACAGACTAAAGCATAAGTTTATTGAAATTGTAATCTGTTCCAGGCATCTACTATGTTAGGCACATCACTAAAATGCCATTTTCATTTCTTCCAGTAAATTCTTAAAGGTTGTTTTCCTCACATACATTTAAAAAACACTGATTGCTATGTAACTCACATGTCCTAATTTATCTGGTTGAAGTGTACAATGGTTTACAGTGCATTCACATTTAGTTACACAAAAATCAACACAACCAATGTTAGAATGTTTCACGACTCAGCATTTCACCATTCCCTGTTTCTCTCAACAATCTGTTCTCTTCTTCCAGTCTCTCACCCCAGGAAGCCACTCTTTTACTTTTTCTCTTCATATACTTGATTGCTTTTTACTTTTTAAACTATTCTTTCTTTTTAATTTTTTTTTATTTTATGTGTATGGGTGTATTGCATGTATGTGAGTGCATCCGTGTCGTGCAATGCCACAGAGGTCAGAAGAGGGCTTCGGATTCCCCTGGAACTGGAGATAAGGACAGTTTGTAGCCGCCATGTGGGTGTTGGGAATCAAACCCGGGTCCTCTGCAAGAACAGTCAGTGCTCTTAACCACTAAGCCATCTCTCCATCCCCTAAACTATTCTTATATAACTGGAACTAGATATTCATTGATTAACAACTACATCTTCCTGCCATACAAGCTCCTGAGAATCACTATGTTCCTTTCTCTTTCTATAGGTTATCAGGTTGAGATTTCAGGGCTGAATGAGATCATGTGGTATTTGGATTTTGTTGTTGTTGTTGTTTATGGTTCATTTAATTGAATAAATCTCCAAGTTCATGACGGTGTCTCATGTGACAGAAATTTATTCTTGACATTCTCTGTATTTAATTATGGACTTGTGGTTCAGACTGTATCCTTTATTACGGTACTATGAATAATACCGAAAAAGAATGTAGGGGAGCAAATATCTCATTGAAATATTATTATTTAATTTATTTATTTTTATTTTATGTGTATGAGTGTTTTTCTTGAGTGAATGTAAGTACACCCATGTCGTATAATAACTGTGGAGGTCAGAAGAGGGCATTGAATGCCCTGGAACAGGAGCCACATATAATTTTTAGCCTCCATATGGGTGCTGGGAACTGAACCCTGGTTCTCTACATGAGCAGCCAATGCTCTTAACCACCTAGCCATCTCTCCAAACCCTCATTGGCATACTATTTTTAATTCCATTGGCAGTATAACCAATGTATGTTGGATTCACTTGTTATACTCTTAATTTTTCCAGATAATTACCTGTGACTTTTCATAATGGCAGCACTACTCTGCATTCCCATCAAGAGTGTACAATGGTTTCCGGTCGTAGTTCTGAACACCTTTAATCCCAGCACTCAAAAGGCAGAGGTAGGGGGATCTCTGTGAGATCAAGGCCAGCCTGATCTGGATAATGAGTTCCAGGCCAGCTGTGGCAACAGGGAGATTGTGTATCAAAAAGAATAAGCAAATCAAAAGAAGCAACAATGTTTCCTTTCCTCCATATACTTTTCGGCACTTTCCTTTTAATTTTTTTTCTTTCCTTTTTTCCCCTCTAATAGACAATGGAACAGATGTAGGGAGATACCTCATTGAGGTTTTCATTTACATTTCTGATGACTCATTTCATATAGCTGAGGGACATTTACATGTTCTCCTGTGAGATGTATTTATAATTCTTGCTTTTAAGTCCTTTACGTGTTTTGACACAAACCCTTATTGAATGTATATTGTAAATAATTTCATCATTTCTGAAGGCGTTCTTATGCACCGTGAATAAACTTTTTATTTCAATTTAATGATTTATTCTTGTTTCCTTTGCTTTGATGTCCTATTCAAGAAACAATGACCCAGCCATTGTCATGGAAATTTTCTGATGTTTCATTTTTAAAGCTTCATAGTTTCTGGACTTATTTTAAAGTTCATAATTCATTTTGAGTTCATTTTTAGGAAATAGAAGTCTAGTTTCATTATTTTGCATGTGGCTACCCAATTTCCTTTGAAATATTTATGGAAAATACTATCTTTTCTTCATTGTGGGGTGATCATGGATATTCTTGACACTGTTTTTAAGGTTGCTTTGCTATACATTTATGAATTTATTTTTGGACTCATTGTCTTGTTTAATAAGCCCAGGCATATGTTTTTATACAAACACTGTACTGTTTGGGTTATGACAACTTTGCATTATATTTATGTGGTATGTCATGTGAGGTCTCCCAGTTCATTCCTATTACTATTACTCAGGATTTCTTGGGCTGCTCAGGGTATTCTAGGGTTGAAAATGAGTTTTAGAATAATTTTATATATTTTTGAAGCCTGTTATTGGGATTTTATGAAGATGATTTTGAATCTATAGACCACTTTAGGTAGTATGAATTTTTTACATTATTTTTCCTATCCCTGAAAATGATGTATCTTTTCATTATATTGTGTCTTTATTTTATTTCATTAATACTGCATAATTTTACTGTAAAGATCCATCATTTGGGGGAGGTTAAACGATTCCCATGTATTTTTATGGCTTTATAAATACGAATGTATCCTTATACATCCTTTGGATTATTTGTCAGTGTATAGAAATGTTACTGGATTTGTGTATTTATTTTGTTCACAACAACCACACTGGGCTTGCTTATTAGATCTCAGTTTTCTGGTGTGGACTTTAGGGTTCTCTAATCAAGATCAAACTACTGGTTATTAGGAAGAATGTGGCTACTTTCTTGCCAATATGGGTATTTTGTATTTCTTCTCTGGTCTGAATATTCTGGCAAGGAGCAGCAAGTATGATGTCAAATCGAAATGGTGAAGTTTTACATGCTTGTCTCGTCTTAGAGGAAAAGCTTTTGCCTTTAATACATTAAATAGCCTTGGCTTTATCATCTATAGCATTTTCTTTTGTTAAGTTTCATTTCTTACATATCTAATGCACTTATTGGGAAGAGAGACTCAATTTTGTCCAAGACATTTTCTTCATCTACTGAAATGATCATATGATTTGTCTATTATGTTAATATAATGTATAAGACTTAGTAATTTATAAATGTTGAACAGTATTTGCATCCAAAGAAAGAACCTCAAATATGGTAAATATTTTTTAATACAGCTGAGTTCAGTAATTATTGAACATCTGTACATTGCTGATCATCAGGAATATTGACCAAGGGATTTTCGGTTGTTCTATCTTATTCTGGTTTTGGTATTAAAGTGAAATTAACCTTGTGCAATGAATTTGAAAGTGTTTCCTAATTGGTTTTCAACAATGAATTTTATAAAAGTTTTGCATTTAAAAAATACTAGTAAGAAATATGTAGCAGTGATTATACAAAGTCCTGACTTTTCTTGGAGAAGAAACATTCCTGATTTTAATTCTTTACTATTTATTACCTGTCTGAACCTCTGTTTCCCCATGACTGCATTAGTATAAGCTAGTAGTTCTAGTAATTCATTCATTAATTCTCGGTTATTCAATTTGTTCATATATACTTGGTTATGCAGGCTCCTTTGGTTCTTTGCCATTGCGTGGTGCCAGACGTCCTGTTTTCTCTGTCCATCAAGTCTCGTCTCCTTATTCCCTAGTCTAGCTAAATGATTCATTCTTTTTTGCTTATCTTTTCGAAGCAACTCTGCTTTGTTTTGTTTTATTTTTACTATTTCTCTAATTTCAGTTTCACTCATTTCTACTTTGATCTTCCTTATATCTTTATTATTTCTGTCCTTATGATAATTCTGGATTGAAATTTTTCCTTTACAGTTTTCTGATTTTAATTCTTGAAAAGCAATGTTAGATGATTCATTCTCTTATTTTTTGTGCATGTGTTGGGGTGGGAATGTCGAGTTTGCATGCTTGCTAGAGAATCTGAAGAAGTTTGGAAGCCACCAATGCTGAGTGTGGAAGAAAATGACTTGCAAAACCACATCTAGTAAGAGAAATCTGGCTTAGCAACAAGTCAGGGTCATAGGCTACATCATAACACCTAGGTACATAGTAGCACACATCACAGTTTTTGTGAGAACATGCTGATGCTGTTGGAATGATGAAATCACTTAGCTGAGCCTATCTTAGAATATGTTCATTTCACTAAGTGGCTCATGACTGTGGTTTGTTTTATTTCTTTCTCTTGCTGCTTTCAGATCACTTTATCCTTGATCTTTGGTAGCTTAATTATATATAGGGAAGTAGCTTCTGAGGATTGAAATCTGACTGCAAATCTTTGGACTTTCTGTACATGATATTTATATTGTTCTCCAAGTTTGGAAATTTTTCTGCTATTATTTCTTTCAATAAACTTTCTGCTCTTTTCTCCTCTATATCCTCTTGAACATCATTGAGACACACATTAGTTCTGATGCTTTCTCCATTCCTTTTCCTCTCTGCCCCCTTTTGCTTCTTCATATTCTCTTTCTACTGCTTGGCACATTTTAGTATTAATGATAATAACTGAATTTTTCAACTTCATTCACTGTAGTTTTCAACTTCAGAATATATGTGATATTTTATTATATTTTATTTGTTAAATTTTTCAATCAAATCTCTAAATTGATCTCTGTATTTTATTGAAGTCCATAGCTACATTAAAACAGATACCTTTAATCCTGATTCTAGTACTCATAGTCACCACCTCTATAAAATCTATTAATGAGTCCTTATTTTAGCTGGTTGGTAATATCTTGGTTGTATGATCATCCTTGAGATTTTCAGTCATGTGTCGATGCCAGCAAATTGAGGAAGTAACTATTTTAGAGTTTGCAGTCCAGTTTTACCTGGGAATGCGTTTCAATAGGAAGCCTGTCTGAAAATTCTGGAAAGTTCTTCAAATGTGATCCCCAATCCTGTGGTAATTACATTGCGGTAGAGCTTGGCAGTAATTGGCCAAAGCTCAAAAATTATGTGTGAGATGCTGTACTAGGCTGACTTCCCTTGCCAGTCCTGTACAGCGCAGGCAAGGCTGGAATTTAACTTCTTGTCCAATTTGACTCCTGCCAGCTGTCATGGGTTATTCTGAGATTGAGGCTGCTGTACTAAGAACTTAATGATGGGTCCTGAACACAGCATCATTTTGTACAGGCTACTGATTTCTGTCTGGTCCAAGGCAAGTATAGAGTTACAACTCTGACCCTGGCTTGTAGTCAGAGGCCCTAGAGATCTGACCCATGCTGGACTGCACTATGACAAGTGTGTTCTGCATTCCAAAGCAGCCTTATATTTTCTTCTCTTTCTCCCAGGAGGATGGTATCTTTTTCCATGCTAGGCTGTTTGGGCTTAGAGACAGACTAATAAAGACTACGCTCTCTACTTCTTTCAGTGTGCATGTTCTTATTATTATACTTTGCCCAGGTACTTTGATCACTGACATAATTTCCTTTATGAATGCAGAAGTATTTTTGCATGGGAATATTGGTCAAGTTGATTTTACTGCAGGGATATAATCAATGGAATCTTATTCCCCCACTGTGATCTATTTCTTCAAAGTTGTCATTTTATAAACTTTGGGGCTAGATAGTTGGTTCAGCAATCCAATGCACATACTGTCTTCGCAGAGGACCCAAGATCAGTTCACAGCATCCATACCAGGTGGCTTACAACCATCTGTAATTCCAGATCCAGAGGATCTGACACTATTTGCTGGCTTCTAAAGGTACTTGCAAGCTCATGCACATACCCATAAATGGACACACAATACAAAAAATCTTTTAAAAAGCAATAAAAAATTTAAAAATCTTTAAAAAGCATTTATATTTATTATAAATAATCAATATCTAATTTTTTGTTCATTTTCTTCTGTACATCATCAGAATATAAGTCTAGTGAAAAGATACACTATCTAGATCACTTTGGTGTTTTTAGTGCCTGAAAAATCAGTAGTACATTATGGGTGTTCTACTATTGAATAAAAGAAGAAAAAAAAGGAAGGGAAAATATTCATTACTATCTAGTCATAGAGGACTTTCTGAAATAGGTAGGGCATGCAATCTCTTGGATTATGGGACTTTATTGAAAGATTTCAAGTAGAAAGAAGAGCAACACAGACTATCATTTGAAAACTAAGAATGGTTTTGCATAGGAAAAAACAATGAAATTAAGAGAATCACTTGATAGTTCCTAGGACAATGCATGGAACGGACATTGTAGAAAGAGCTGTGAGAAGACTTAAAAAGTGTTCATCAAATGCTGTTATGAGGACAGTGAAGTGTATGTACGTATCCCATGCATTTTGGTGACAGACAGCAAGTAAGAACAGAAAAAGGAGACACTCTGGCATGGTGAGCTTGATTAAGGAAATAAGCAAGGGATGAATGTGAGAGTCTGTTGCTCAGGAAACAGAATGCTGCTCAGATATAGATTTTTAAATATTTGCATGTATCTGTTCACAATCAACAGCCCAAATGGCACAGCTCCAGAAGACTGGAAGGACCATAAAGGAACTGAAAATGGAATTTGATATAGATGATTACTTCCCAAATTTTCTATGTTTTTAAAAACATTTAAAAATTCCCTTGTGTTATTTTATTTTTTAAAATTATTTATTAATATTTTTATGTGTACGAGTTTTATGTCTACATGGCACGTAAGTTCAACCATGCTGTGCAGTGTCCACAGGGGACAGAAGAGGGCGTTGGATTACCTAAAACTGGAGTTACCAATGGTTGTTAGTTGCCATGTAGGTGCTGGGATTCAAACCTAGGTTTTCTGCAAGAGCAGCCAATGCTCTTAAGCACTGAATCATCTCTCCAGTCCCCATTGCATTATTTTAGCAATCAGAGCTTTTGAAAGAATTTTTTTGTTTGTGGTAGTCACAGATCCTTCCATGCAATCAAGGAATAAAAGAAAACATGAAAAAATTTCTTCTACTTAATGTTTCTTATACATCATATATACACATATATCAATTCTTTTGAGGCCTCAGTTTTCATGCTTTGGCAAAACTTTTCTTCAGATCACTATTTTATTGATGCTATCTATTAAATCCATTATATTACATGTTACAAGTTATTTCTTACTGCTATAAAAATTTCACCTAGATTTGCTGTTGTAATGAAATGCTTCTACTAATTATGTGGATATTAAATACATTTTAAAAAATTTCAGCCAGAAATAATTACACTACTAATCAATATGAAATACAATACACATAACAAGACACTAACATTTGAAAACTAAAACAAAGGAGAGCATTTCCCTATCTTACCTAACAAAATATCAGACAAATAAATATTATGTTTCAGTAAATTTAAAATTCAGAAAGTATCTACATACAGGAATACTTAATATTTCACAGTATTTTTGTTTTCCATTTTCAGACAGTCTCATGTGGGCCAGGCTGGACTTGAATTTACAATGTAGTGGAGAAAAACTTTCAACTCTTGATCTTCTTGCCTCTACCCCTCAATTTGGGGTGTTACAGGAGTGCACCACCATGTTCAGGTATAAATTTTTTAAATCATTGATATTGGGACTGGAGAGATGGTTTACCAATTAAGAGCAGTGACTGCCCTTAAAGAGGATCTGGATTCAGTTCCCAGCACCCACATGGTGGCTAACAACTGTCTGCAACTCCAATTTCAGGGGATCCCATACCCTTTTCTGGCTTCTGTGGATATTGTACACATGTGGTGAACTTACACACATGCAGGCCAAACACTCACACACATAATAAAATAAAATAAAATAAAATAAATAAAATAAAATTGGTTGATATAGATTAATGTACTTTCAATTTTTTAATTCATATTTTTAAAAGATAAAAACAGTTGTGCAGGCCTCTCTCCTGGATAAGTCCATCTCACTCTCTGTGCCTTGACTCCCCCAGCCTCATTCACCCTCCCATCTCCCCTGCCCTTCTCTCATCTTAGTTTGGGTCCTCTCCTATTCCTTGTCTTAGGCAACAATAATGCTTCCTGATCTTTTTCATCCAGACCAACATAGTGCCTTCTCTGGTCCCCAGGAGCACTGCTTCTGGGCCTGGCCCCGCCCTCGCCTCCCTCTGCTTCCCTGGGCCTACAGAACCCGCCAGAGTCCTCTCCCCTACTCACAGGCTTCTATGAAGCCATCATCACTCTAATACCAAAGCAGGTAAAGATTCATAGACCCATATCCTTGTCTTGGGGACCCAGGTGCTTCCTGATCCTTTTCATCCAGACAAACATAGTGCTTTCTCTGGTCCCCAGGAGCACTCTGGGCCTATCCCCACCCTCACCTCCCTCTGCTTCCCTGGGACTGCACAACCCACCAGCCTCTTTCTGGGATGTGGGGGACTGACATTTCCTCTTAGTGATCCTTGGAATGCAGACCAGACCAGCTCCTCATTGCAGTCCCCAGGAGTCCTTGGAGCTACTTCCCACCTCATCTGCTTTTGTATCTCTGGGTGGTAAGAGCACCATCTGCCCTAGACCAGCATCTTTCCTGGGCACAGCTCCCAGGCCAGTCCAACCCCCAAAAGCCTGAGGCAAAAATCATTCCTAGAGGGATCCAGACCTTAGGAGAAAGCCTGAAAGCATCTGAACCTCATCTGACTTGGGCCTCTGTGGGAACTCCTGAAGACAAAAGCAATCTGGCTACCCCAATATAAAATCCAGAAGCTTAGAGAAACAAGCTTTTCATGCCCCAAAAGTAAAGCACAAAGACACATAAAGTTCACAAAAAGAAGCAGACCTAAACTTGAAGGCTTGAGTCTCACACAAGAACCAGAAACTACAAAAGAAATCCACATGTCAAAATCACAAAGAAAAAATAACAACATGAAACACCAAAAGAACATATCCCCACCAAATACCAATAGTCCTCTAGAGGAGTACAATGAGAACCCCCTAGAGATAATGCAGGACATGGAACTCAAAAGAACAATTATAAACACGATAAAAGAATTCAGTGACTTTAAAGAACACACAAAGAAATCAAAGAACTGAAGGAAGATAGGGATAAACTTCTGAAAGAATTCAGAAGAGTTAGAAATTGAGTTGAAGAATACTCAGGCTGAAATAAAGAAGGAGATGAAACACTGAGTAAGCCAATTAGAAATGACAGGAGAAAGCCTCACCAATAGGATGAACGAAAGGGAAAACAGAGTATCAAGACTGGAAGATAAAGTGGACGAACTGGACCACTCAAGCAAAGACTATGAAAAATTTAAGAA
>NW_008338999.1:3954204-3955564 GCF_000622305.1 Nannospalax galili
GTATAAGTGTGAAAAGGTACAGCTATATCAAGAATGTAAACAGAAATAAAAATGATAGGATTCAATACCTATCTTTCATTAGAATTTTAAATATTAATAGACTGAACTCCCCAGTCAAAAGACACAGATTAGGTGAATGGATTAAGGAACAAAACCCACCTTTTTGCTGTCTGCAAGAGACTCATCTCACTTTCAAGGACAGACACTATCTCAAAGTGAAAGGATGGAAAAAAATATACCAAGGAAATGGCACTAAGAAAAAAGCAGGTGAGCAATTCTAATATCTGACAAAATAGACTTTAAACTAAAACTAATGAGAAGAGATGAACAGGGACAGGTCATTTTGATCAAAGGAACAATAACCCAAGAAGATATTACAATCATGAACATATATTCACCAAACTCTGGTGCACCCAACTTCATAAAAACAATACTACAGGACTATAAGACCCAGATCAATCCCAATTCATTAATAGTAGGGGACTTCAATACCCCACTGTCTCCATTAGATAGGTCAACATGGCAGAAAGTTAACAGAGACATCTGAATTAAACAACACCATATATCAAGTGGACTTAACATCCACCTACCGAGTATTCCACCCAAGCACCAAAGGACATACTTTCTACTCAGCAGCCCATGGAACCTTCTACAAAATCAACCACATACCGAGGCACAAAGCAACCCTCAACAAATACAAAAGGAAGGAAATAATCCCATGCATCCTATCAGACAACAGTGCAATAAAGCTTACAAACAACACCCAAGGAAGCCCTAATCACCATATGAAAACATGGAGATTAAACAACACACTCCTGAATGATGAATGGGTCAAAAAAGAAATTAAGAAAGAAATACAAGTATTCCTGGAATTAAATGAAAAGGACAATACAACACAACAAAACCTCTGGGACATGCTGAAAGCAGTCCTTAGAGGGAAGTTTATAGCACTATGTGCCTACAGCAAAAAATCAGAAAGAACACAAATAAATGATTTAACATTACAACTCAACACACTTGAAAAGCAACAGCAAATGAAACCCAAACCCAGCAGACAAGAGGAAATGACAAAAATCAGGGCAAAAGTTAATGACATAGAAACAAAGAAAACAATACAAAGAATCAACAATTCCGAGAGCAGCTTCTGTGAAAAGATAAACAACATAGACAGACTGCTAGACCAGGTAATCAAAAGAAAGAAAGAGCAGCTCCAAATCAACAAAATCAGAGATGAAAGGGGAAACATCACAACAAACACCAGAAAGATACAGAACATTATAAGGGAATACTTTAAAAACATATATGCTACTAAATTTGAAAACCTAAAAGAAATGGATGGATATCTAAAGGCATGGGAACC
>NW_008338999.1:3955926-3956537 GCF_000622305.1 Nannospalax galili
GATGGTTCAATATATGTAAGTCAATAAACATCATAAATCATATAAATGGCTTCAAAGACAAGAACCACGTGGTCATCTCAATAGACGCAGAGAAGGCCTTTGACAAAATTCACCATACATTTATGTTCACAGTCCTAGAGGGGATTGGACTGGAGGGAACATACCTCAACATAATTAAAGCCATATATAACAAACCCACAGCCAACATCATTCTATATGGAGAAACACTGGAATAATTCCCATTGAAATCAGGCACCACACAAGGCTGTCTACTATCTCTACTTCTCTTTAACGTACCACTTGAAACTCTTTCAAGAGCAATAATACAAGAGAAGGAAATTAAAGGAGTAATAATTGGAAAAGAAGATATCAAATTATCACTTTCTACAGATTATATGATATTATATCTAAGGAATGCTAAAAACTCCACCAGAAAACTCCTAGAAATTATTAACATGGTCAGCAAAGTGGCAGGTTACAAAATTTACCTACAAAAGTCTGTAGTTTTTCTATATACCAATAACAAGCAATCAGAGTAAGGGTACATGGAAACACTCCCCTTCACAATAGCTTCAAAAAAAAAATCTTGGAATACACTTGACCAAAGACAT
>NW_008338999.1:3956586-3957370 GCF_000622305.1 Nannospalax galili
TAAATCTGAACAAAGATATTAAAGACCTCTACAATGAAAATTTCAAATCTTTAAAGGAGATTGCAGATGACATCAGAAGATGGAAGGACCTCCCATGCTCATGGATTGGAAGAAATAATATTGTGAAAATGACCATCCTACCAAAAGTCATTTATAGATTCAATGAATTCCAATCAAAATCACCATGACGCTTTTCACAGAATTGGAAAAAAACATCCTAAGATTCATATGGAAGCACAAAAGACCTTGGATAGCCAACACAACCCTGAGCACTAGGGCAATGCCACGGAGATTACTATACCAGATTTAAAGCTGTATTACAGAGCTATAGTCATAAAAACAACATGGTACCAGCACAAAAATAGACCTATAAGACAATGGAACAAAACTGAAAACTCAAATATGAGTAAATGCAATTTCAGCCACCTGATATTTGACAAAGGGGCCAGGAATATTCACTGGAGGAAACAAAGCATGTTCAGCAAATGGTGCTGGCAAAACTGGATCTCCACTTGTAGAAGAATCAAACTAAATGCTGATCTTTCACCCCACGAAAAGTCAATTCCAAATGGCTCAAAGAGCTCAATGGAAAGCCTGAAACTGAAACTATCAGAAGAAAACATTGGGAAAAACCTAAAAGATATAAGTGTAGGGAAGGATTTTCTAAACCTGACATCAATTGCTCAGGAAACAAGGACAAGAATTAACAAATGGGACCTGATTAAACTAAAAAGCTTTTGTACATCAAAGGAGGCAACCAAGGAAGCAAACAGAAAACCCACAG
>NW_008338999.1:3957685-3959661 GCF_000622305.1 Nannospalax galili
CGCTTGTGAGGCTGCAACCTGGTTCAACCCTTATGGAAAGCAGTGTGAAGAACTCTTAAAAACTGCAAATGAACCTACCATTTGACCCAGTTATACCACTCCTTGGCATATACCCAAAGAACTCATCCTATTGCAGAGACACTTGTACATCCATGTTTGTTGCTGCTCTTTTCACAATAGCTAAGAGATGGAAGCAACCTAAGTGTCCCTCAATTAATGAGTGGATAATGAAAATGTGGTTCATTTATACAATGGAGTGTAAGCAGTAAAGAAAGATGAAATCATGAAATCTGCAGGAAAATAGAGGGAACTAGAAACTGTTATACTAAGTGAAGTAACACAGACTCAGAAAAAAAATCGACATATGTTCTCCCTCATATGTGGATCCTAGAAACAGATTCTGATAAATGAGTATGTAACCAGACATAACTACAGTAACCCGGATAATGGAATTGAAACAGGAAAGTCAAGGAAAAGAAAGAACCTGAAAGAGAAGAACAGTAGGAAACAGGCCTTAATAAGGGAGATATGGATAAATATTGGGTTATTTTCAGGGAGGGGGGAGGGAAGGGTATACAAGGAACCTAGGGGATAAAGGGAAAGTATGAGCTCAAGGGAGGTAGGATCATAGGAGAAAGGTATTATTAAGGAGAAAGGGGGGAAATGGCACCTTAATCATGAAAAGCATGATGGAGGAGTGAAACAATGTGAGAGATAAACAATGCCTAGCTAGTTTTGAAAACCACAGGGAACCATATTACTCCTACAACCTACTGACAAATTATATATAGCAGATCAAGAAATACTTATCTAGGTAAGGTTTATCTGAGAACAACTGGTCTTTGACCAAGATTTATCTACATGACACACAGTAATTAAAAATACCTGATTGGTGGAACTAATCTTCTTTGGTGTTTAACAGACATACTTTGAGGCCTATAATAATTTGGTCAGAGGGACATAAAAGTTTTTGCTCCTTGCCCTCCTAGGTCGACTAGTTCCAGGGGACTGTAAGCATCTCTCAAAATGTCCTATAGTGGTGGTAGGTCACCTGTCCTCTTGATTAAGGAGGCCGAGGAGACGGCACCAGATGGACTTGAACCAGTGTCCAGTCTACAAAGAGGTGGGTCAACACAGAGTAATCATTTCCTCCATGCTTCCAAGCAAAGCCAACCATGGTTGAGCAGGACCTTTGACTTATCTTCACATAGCGGAACTGGTAAAAGAAAGGAGCCAGGGGCTCCTCCCAAGCCCATGTGACCCCTGAGGAACAGATACTCAAGCGACTTTAAGAGGGAAAATAAATCGGTTTATCTGGAGCAACTGTATGGCCTTAAACACCCAAAAGGAAAGTATAACCAAAGATTAAAGGGGCCAATATAATTTCTTAAGAGTCCATATGTATAGCTAAAGGCTACATAACCAGCAACAATGTCAGACAGGCCATACATTCTTTTGAGTTGTTGGCCAGGGTGGCCAAAGGGACTCTCAGATAGTAACCCAGCATAGAACTGGGAAAATGGACAGTGGAGCCCAATCTTATGCAAAGGAATATTGACAACTGATTAGTACTAGATGAGGAACAGCTGATCCTCCTAAAACAAAGGCCTCTAGATAGGCTGACTAGATTCACCAGAAGTGCAAGTAGTGGGGAATGGCTTGGGGTGCTGACAACACAGCAGACACTAGCAGGGATATTAGAGTATAAGGGCTTAGTGGGGGGAGGGAGGCTATGGGAGGGTGCTATCTGGGAAGTGGGTATATAGTCGAATGAGATGGTTTGGGATGTTCTTTGTGATATATACACACACACTCACAAAAAAAAATCAACACATTTTTTTAAATGTGTTATATTTGAGGAGGAAGCATGGAAATTTATGTCATGCTAATTATTAGAGGTGATAAACAATACCATTGAAATCTGCCTGATGACTTTATAGACATACACAGGCACCAAGGATCCAAGTGCAACCGAT
>NW_008338999.1:3959729-3979135 GCF_000622305.1 Nannospalax galili
TTGTCTGCAAAGAGCAATATTTTCTAAAATGAAATGGAGATCTTTTTTAAAGGTTAAAAATGGATCAGTTTTATGTCTTACAGGGCTTATACTGAGTTCAATAATATATAACTATATTAATTCAACTGTGAGCCTAAAAACCGACACCCATTTGTGAAAGAGGTGTACTGTTGCTCTGGAGTGTGTTACTGAACATATTAAAGCTGTAGTGAAAAGCTTTTAATCATGTAGCTAATTAAAAATTAAATAAGGTGGGCTGGAGAGTTGGCTTAGCAGTTAAGAGCACTTACTGCTCTTTAAGAGGACCCGGGTTTGATTCCCAGCACCCACATGGCAGCTATGAACCACCTAACTCCAGTTCCAGGGAAGCCCTCTTCTGACCTCCACAGCAATGCATGACACAGGTGCACTTATATATATGCAGGCAATACACTCATACACTTAAGATAAAAGTAATAAAATATAAAAAATATTTTTAAAAATTAAAGAAAGTATAATGATTATTTAAAAAATAGCTTGTTGGTAAGGTGTGCCTGTCAGAGAGGCTGACTGAGGGGGAGTAGATGACCGCCAGTGTGATCAGCTACCTCATGGGCTTCCTACCCTGGCCACCAATTTCTCCCACCACCATGCCTGCCCTGTGCCCACAATGTATGAGCCACAAGAAAGCTTTCCTTCCTTAAGCAGTTTTTGTCAAGTATTTGGTCCAGTGAAAAGTAATGTAATACACACTGTTTGGAGGTGGGGATATGAGAGAACCACTGAGGGTTGGGCCCAGCCCTGATGGGTCCTCTATCTGACCTCACAAATGAGCCATCATGAAGAATTAAAGACAGCTGTATATAATTCACTACCTGGGGCTGTTTCCTTGTCCTTATAGTGCAGAGAGCTTTGGTGGAGGTTGTTGGTTGGTAGGGCTTGGAGGTTGGTGGTTGGTTGTACTTGGAGGTTGGAGATCAGTTGGACTTGGACATTGACAAAAGGTTGGACTTGAAGGCTGGTGATTCTTTGGACTTGGATGTTGGTGATTGGTTGAACTTTGGACTTTGATAAGAAGTGAGGTCATCATGGGGAGGGACCTCAAGGTCAGTTTGTATGAGGAGAACACTGTTATCAAGTCACTATGAAATCTCAGTGACACTGGGCAAAGGCAGTTACCGACCCGTGAAAGTCAGCTACCATCGCCTCACCGCTACTGAAGTGGCAGTGAAAGCCCTGAAAAAGACTGAAATCAGCAGTTCCCCGATAAGGCGAGAGCTTGAAATTATAAAAATGCTCTAACATTTGAATATTATCAAACCGTATCCGGTCATTAACACCACAGAAAATGTGTGCTTGGTACTGGAATACGCCAGCAGGGGAGAGCTGAAGAGCTATGTGGAGAAGCTTGGGCATCAGAACTGGGTCTCCCACTGTGACCTGAAAGCCGAGAACATCCTGCTGGATGGGAAGGGTCATATAAAGCTGGGTGATTTTGCATTGGGGAGAAAACTGAGCACTGGAGAGAGGGTCAATGATTTCTATGGGACATTTGGATACTGTGCCCCAGAGCTCTTTGGTTTCCAACAATACAATGGGCTGGCTGCTGATCTCTGGAGCCTGGGAGTGGTGCTGTATTTCATCATATCAGGGAAGCTCCCATTCAGAGACACAGAGAACTGCAGGACAAAGCAGAACATCTTAGCTGCTAATTACACCATGCAGTCGCAGCTCTCCCCAGACCTGAAAGATCTCCTTGCCCAGTTGCTGAGTGTTACTCCCAGAAGGAGGCCCACAATTATCCAATTAATGCAGCATCTATGGCTGAACCACGATGGAGAGCCTTCTTCCACACTAGTTTGCACAACAGAGCAACTCCCCAGCCAACCAGACCCTTCATTTCTCATAGATATGTGTGTCACAGGCTATAGGTCTCAAGAAATCAAAGAATCTTTGAAACTGCAAAAATTCAGTGATGTGATGGCAACATATTTAATGCTGAAGCTGCGGTCATCCAGGAGGGGCAATTTAGATAACAATGGTGTACATGCTCCCATCTTTCCTGTGCCCCAGAAAAGGGCATCGAGTGTCCCTACCCTTCCCGTGTTCCCTTTGTCAACCGTCCCTAAGCTTAATGAAGAGGAGAAGGCTAGTCAAAGGCATAGCATGCCTCCCACATAATTCCATCTAAAGAGGGCCCACAGGGACATAGCTTCCCTCCTGAGGAGGACAGGCACTAAGCAACCTTGCCCACACTGTCCTCAGATCAATGCAAGGGGATCACTTCAGCAGAGATTGAGAGCATCTCTACTCTTGAATCACGGGAGTCCATATCCAAAAAAATCTCCTCCTATGAAAAAAACCAAGAAGTGACCAGAGACAACATTTATAGGACAAAGAGCAGCGAGTCTTCCTGCAATATTTCACCTTCCCTGTGCAGTGAGGAAGATCAGGATGAGAGCAGCAGCTCACAGGAGAGAGGCGGCAGCTCATCTGCTTCAGAAATATCTGAGGAGCAATTCAGCAGCCAGTCCAACGGGGTTCCCAGAGCCTCTCCAAGGCAGCGAACTGGTGGCTGGAGGAGCCTTGGGAGAAGAATTAGAGATGGTTTCTCACCTTATGCTGCTGTCTCCCAACCCCAAGGAGACCACATGTCCCCTCCCAAAGGAGACCACGCCTGTACAGGGACAAAATCCTGCCAAGAAATGAGGAGGACCTTTGAGACCTCGGAGAAAAAATAGATGAGAAGAAAGGTTGCCCAAGACAAAAAATGTGGCCCAAACTGCCTTCCCTGAAGAGGACCCAGGCTTAGCCAACCCTCCTGAGGAGAACCCACACTGAGCAAACAAACCTTCAGTGTAATCTCATGGCTCCATGAGCAGCACTTCCAAAGAGGCTTGGAGCAGCAAAACCTCCAAAAATTCATCAAAACTTCCATACTTTCAGAGTTCATATCTGCAACCCCCCCTCCTCCTAGCAAACCCAAGATGTGAACACAGACTGCACATCTAACTTGGACAGCAGAAAACGTTCCTGGGACACATGACCTGCCTTGCCCAGTGAGTGAGGCAAGTGAGAAAATCCCAGCACAAAAGACAGGCGGCAGATGATCCGCCCTGGAAACAGCTGAGGAGACTTCAGTGGCCAGCTCAGAGTGTGCCCAGAGCCCCTCAAAAAAAGCACAGTGTGGGCTGATAAGGCCTGGTGGGTAGGACTAAAAACTGTTTCGCAGGTTATGCTACTGCCTCCCACCCCCAAAGAGACCATACCTCTCTGCCTAAAGGAAACCGCCCCTGGGCTGGCAGTAAGTGAAGACCACGGAGACCTCGGTGAAACAATGCTGTTGAAATCACTGAACTCCCTGGAGGCTAACACCCAAGAGTAGATTGCAGCCTGGCATGGATGCAGACAGCCACAGGAGAGAGCCACGGCAGCTCCTCGATGCACAGTGGCACGAGTGGTTTCACACCAGTGAAGCACTCTGCAGTATTCTGAGACCCTGAGAAGTGAGATCCACAGAGTGCTGGTCATCATCAGACAAATTCCAAGGACAATCCCAAAGGTGCATGGGACCTTACATGCACAGTGAGAACCTCATCTCTGTCGCAAGCCTCCACATGAGTCTATGGTCATTAGCAGGGACAGAGGATCAGGACACAGAAGACCATACTGGGCCTAACCTGTTGGACTGTGTATTTCTTGCTGTAATTTGCTGACAGCAACAGAACACCGATGCCTGGAAGGTGAATCAAAAGCCCAGTTGGGAAAGTAGAATGGACAGGGTCAGATGAAATCACTGGCTGTGCTAAAGAACTCAGCAGCATCCTGACTACTGGGCAGCACAGTCCCAGATCCAGACAGCTTCACAGCTCACCTGAGCACCAGCCCCTCACCTCATACTTTTCATTCTGAGTCATCTCAACTGCACTCTCATTTTTATATCTACATGGATACACAAATACCCACTCCTGTCTTCTATGTGCCAAGTCCACAGTTGACACTGGTGAAGATTTGTTGATTTGGTAAGGTGCCCCCATTGAAACAAGGTGAATACATATTTTACGTGACCACCCCTCTCGGAATTGCCCTCATGACCCGAGAACACACCTTGCTTCTGCCTTCTCCCTCAACTCACACAACCTCCTCTACTGCTACGCAGGAGCCATGGCAGGCCAGCATGGGTGGTGGTTTCCACTTTGCTCCAGCCCATGCAGTCACACATTCTGGAACTTTTAATGTGTAATTGGCAGAGTAGTGCCATGACCCCTGCACTTCCTTCCCTCTAAGTAGGGCATCCAGTGCCCCTAGTCTCCCCATGTTTACTTTGTCCACTTGACCTGAGTGTCATGGAGAAGAGAAAAGGGTGGCCAGAGTTGAAGAATGCCTTTCACCCTGTATTTATTGAAGAGGAGTCAGGACGACAAGTTATCCCTCCTGAAGAGGACCCGCACTGAACAGCACTCCCACGGGGAGTCCACATGGCTTATGTCATGAGCAGCCCTCCAAGAGCAGCTTAGAGTAGTACCACCAAGAGTTCACTATGGACTTGCTCATCTTCAGAGTTCACATCTGCAAAATCCTCCTCTGGGCAAATCAAAGACGTGACTAGAGACTGTACTCCTAACCCAGAGAGCAGCAAGGCCCTTTTGCTATGTCACCTGCCTCGTCTAGTGAGGAAGCCTGGGGTGAGAGATTAGTTTTATCATGTCTGTATCAAGTGATGTGGGAGCCACTGAACTTGCAGGACGTTGATCCTAGAGAGCTAGAGAGTAGGGAGCAGCTTGGCATAGACACAGACACCCAAGGAGAGAGAACGGGAGAGGAATTCCAAGTGGCCGTGTGCCAATGGGTGGCTGTGTCCACATCCCTAGCTGACAGTAATCAGAAAATGCCCCCATGTCTGCGGTGGAAGGAGGGAAGGGTTCCATCCTTCTCAGGTCAGCTAGGACCCTGAGGAGTGAGGGAAGACTGAAAGAGCCTGAGTTCAGTTTTCTTCTGACATTCCCGAGGCAGTTCTATGAAGGCCAGTCACTCCGGAATGGCTTCCTGCCAAAGAATCACTCTGAAGCACTCAGAAACCCTGAAAGAAAGATCACAGAATACTGGTGATGAACATGGAAACTGGAGAATACCACAAAGTTCCACAGGACTTAAATGCACAGTGAGTTCCTCAGATAAGCTGCCAGCCTCCAGATGGGCCTCTGGGCCATTGGAGGAGACAGTGGCACTGGACACCAAAGACCACCCTGGGCCTGACCTGTTTCCTTGTGTATGTCCTAGCTATAAGTTGCTGATCAGGTTGGAGACGAGCCATGTGAAGGCTGCATGTCCAGTGCCCACACTTCACCAGCACAGCCAGGCACCTTCAAGAAACTATGTTGCTGCTGCTACTTTGTGGCCTCCAAGGCATGTTGGGCCACAGCGTGGGGACAAGAGAAACCCCTGAACCACTCATAATCAAGGGACAAAGCCTTAGTCCAGCCTCATACAGATGGGACAGTAACAGGATCTTCCACGTTAAACCCCAAACTCCTGGATGAAAGAGGGATACAGAGATTTCCAAGAGGGCAGAAGGCCAGAACAAGTGCTTGAGATGGGCCAAGGAGAAGCGAAGAAAAATGTCTGCTGACTCAGAGAATACCCAGCACCTAGCACTGACCCCTCCTCTGGAAGAACACTGGTCTGAGGCAGCATGAAGACCTTGACCACCATGGCAGGGACATCGCTGCTCCAATGAGAAGACAGCAGAAACACTGCTACTTGTAAGGACCAGACATAGCTCTACTTTGACAGTCACCTTTGGAGATCTTTACCATGAATGCTGTCTCTAAGGTCCCATCTCTTAAAAGCCCAGTGACCTCTTATGCACCCTGTGTCCATTCACGGTTTGCACAGAGCTGAGCCTAGACTATCCCCGAAAAATTGTTACAGGGGCCTGGGAAGTATGCTACATGCCATGCAGCGCTCCAACATATAGATTATTTTCTTTTTTAAATAAAAATCATAGCAAGTGGGGAAAAAAGATAAAAACAGTTAAAGAATGGCAAAATTTCCTATAATTTTATATGTCTACTGTGGCATCAAGAATAATTGATTGTGTTGAATACAATAGGGATTAAATATTTTGAATGTATTTTACTGTCTCTAGTGATTTCTTTCTTTTGTCTTGTGGGGGGCTTTTTGAGAAAGGGCTCTCTGCAATCCCAGGTGGCCTGGAGCTCACTATATAGACCAGGCTAGACTAGATCTCATAGAGATCTGCCAGCTGGGATCAAAGGCTTGTGCTAATACATTTAGTGCTGGGTTCTGTAGTGGTATCTTAAAGAGAGGCTGTGTACTAAATCACAAGGGATAAAAGAATCTGTTTAAATGCAAAGGAGAAGGAAAGATAAAATGGCATTACCTCTTTAAGCAATTGATTTCAAATACAAAGCTAATTTCATGATTTTAGCTACTTTGGCAGTGCAAGAGACTGAGAAGCATCTGTAAGTGAGAAAACAAATTAACAGGAAAGTTGTGTGGTTGTGATTTTGGCTAGCTCTGCACTGTGTTTTTCTAATTTTGTAACAGTGATAGAGAATGCTTCTACCACAGGACAGTACAGGATGGGTACAACACTATGTATTTATGCTTGGGAACCAGGAAGATTCAAAGCAAAGGAAAGAGAATAAACTTTTAAAAACAACAGAAAAAAATGTTTACTAATGAATTCAAGGCAGTCTTCCCCACTAAAAATGTTCAACAAATATATAAAAACAAACATTTAGTGCTAATTTATATAAATTACCCCACATTTGAATGAAAACTAAATACAGAGATGCTAACAACCATAATCATGTACTAAAATTGGCAACCCATAATAATTCACAGACAAGGCTGCTTCCATTTTCGGCTTCTTGTGAAAATGCAATTAAGGGGCAAAAAGATTTTCCCTCATCTACCAGGGTACACAACAATTATGTACATATTTTTTAAATTGACTCACATATTGCTGATGTGTATAATTGAGAAAAAAACCTACAATGCTTATGCACATGTTGTGAAAAGATTGCGCCTTTCATAATTAATGAGGCTGTGGTGAAAAGACACGAAAAATAAAAGTCTAAGTCCTCACAGCAAAATCAAGATGGAGGATATTTCCCAGGTAAAAATATTCTTAAACTACAAATAATCCTCAATATTGATAAATAATCAGCAAAAAGAAATAATTATTTCTTGACATCAGGTTGATTTATGCTCCCTGTACACTCTAAAAGGTTATTCTGGTCTGTGATATTTTTGATAAGTCAAATTGGTTTTTTTGAAGCAAATAATGATAGCATGTATTATCAATATATGCTTTAATATATACATCAAATATGTATCTCAATGAAACAAAACATTGATAATTTTCTGTTACCTTTGAATTATCATTTTACCACTTGTCCAATTTTGAAATTTATACATTTATTACCCTTTTTTTTTTTTTGGTCTTTTAGAGACAGGGTCTCCCTGTAGCCCCAGCTGCCCTGGAACTCACTATGTAGACCAGGCTGGCCTTGAACTCACAGAGAGCCGCCTGCCTCTGCCTCCAGAGTGCTGGGATTAAAGGCGTATGCCACCATGACCAGCTTATTTTTACAGGCAAAAAGAATCATAAAACGTCAAATTTTTGTCAAAATTAGATTAAACTTATTTTCTGATTACTAAATGTGATGAACTCATTGTTTAATGAATAAATCAGTCACTACAAAAGCTTAACTGCTAAGTATAAAAATATATCCCAGTTTATAATTTACAATCAATGATTTTAGTAGAAGAAAACTCACTTGGGAATCAAAATAAACATTGGATTAATATTTCAAAAGCAAAATGCAATATCTTCCTCATTTCACATTTATGTTTTAAGCAATATCTACTTCTTACTAATAACACATTTTATTAACATACATATAATAAATGCCCAGTACAAAGTCTATTTAAGTAAGGTAAGCTGCATTTTTAAATCTTGATCTAAGCATCTGAAAAGTGACCAGTTTCTATGTTCATGAGTGAGTTCACACAGAAATCAAGTGACTATGTGACTGAATACTGGCTCATAATACAGACTCATATCAAATACTGTCAAGGTAATAATTATGAAAACACTATAAAAGTGTACATTTAAAAATGTACATTTCTGGGAAAAATGGTAATCAAATATAAAACTAAAATGATTGCAAACTGAAAATATATGAACAGGACAGAATGTTTTATGCATGAAAAAGCATGAATGGTCCAGTAGTCTACGGCACTGGGCTTTCTGCATCAATAATGCCCAGGACTTTCAGATATATCTCCACTACAGAAAAGATTCACTGCACATTTCATGTGTTTTACTGCTGCAATCAAAAACTTTTGCTGAAATGTCTAAATTCACAGCAAAAGAGAAATTCATAAATACATATTGCTTAAATCCAACTTCAAAATTTAATGAATGATATCATCAGAATTTGAGCATTTGGAAAAAGAACATTTAAAATACCATCTGTGAACCTGAAGTTTCTATACAACTATAAAACGACAAAAGGCACAACTATTTTATCTCATCATTTTTTGACATTACAAACATGAAATAAATACAGGAATTACCTTAAACCACCAGCATATTCTTGTTTTTCAAATATGGTGATGTTGGAGTAGCCTAATCGAGCCAAGAAAGAAGCACAACTTATACTGGCAGGCCCAGCCCCCAAAAGAGCAATTTTCGCAGAATAGGCGTCTGGCATGTTTTCTGGGGGAGGCAGAAAAGGGCTTCTAATCTGTGGGATATTCATTGCTTTGAACACCTAAGGAGAAATCAAGTTACATCATTAAAAATTTAAGTTCAATTTTATATCCTAAAAAGTTTTAAAAATTTCTTTAAAACTTTATCATTTTATGTTTATGGGTGTTTTTCCTGTATGTATGTAAGCACACTCCTGTCATGAAATGCCTGAAGAGGCCGGAAGAGGGCATCAGATACCCTGGAACTGAAATTAGGGATGGTTGTTAGGCACCATGTAGAAGCTGGAAGCAGAACCTGGGTCCTCTGCAAGAGGAGCCATTGCTCTGAACCACTGAGCCATCTCTTTAACCCTCTCAAACACATTTTTAATGTTGCAATTCATAATCAGTGTTTTAGTTAGCAAGAAAGTTACATTTCCCATAAATATGACATAAACTTAGAAGTTGTACTTTGGGATTTCCCCTGCAGCCTGAGTAGCTCCACTCTCTTCCCAAACTCTGCTGTCCTTCTAGCCTTGGGCCCAGGCTGCCTCCTTCTCTTTCCCCACATCTCTGAACTACCCTCTTAGTCTAGACCCACCCACTACATCTACTACATCCTGAACCCCTGTACTCAGAATCCCTCCATTCTCCAAGTTAGTTTGTTAGACTTTCCACACACAATTCCCACCCTTTTCCCCAGTGTTCTGATCTGCCTGTCACAGATCTGCCTAGAACTCTGGTAAATCAGATCTCTAGTAAATCACATCCTACCCACTGAGTCTTGACTACCCTGCAGCCTGAATAGCTGCAGTCTCTCTCCAAACTCTATTCCTCTTCTAGTCTTGGACATAGGCTGGCTCTTCTGCCCTGCTCTCTCGACGAACTTCCTAACCCAGACAAGCTTCATCTTCTAATGTAGTGTTAGACCCTCCACAGGCTATCTCCACCCCACCTTGCCCTTAGCCTCCTTATTTACCTGCCTCAGACCTGCCTACCACCCTGACAAGTATACTGTATACTGCTCATCAAAGAAGCTTCTTTCTGCAACAGATAGAGGCTATGACAGAGTTCCACAACTGATCACATAACAGAAAATATATTTCAGAGAGATGCCTAGGCCTAAGTGACACATCTATAGCGTGCCTCTACACCTAAGGGTCATGGACATAGCAGAATAGAGGGTTTAGAGAATAGCAATACACCCCTCAAGTCTCACCAGCAAAGCTTCCTTGTACAGCAGTGTGTGATGCACATAGAAGAGCACAACTGGCTAATTTTTAGAGAATAAGAGACTGCAGCGTACGTGTCCCTGGATAGGACTGCTATATTAAAACTCACCCACTCACGACTCAGGGACTACTGTGGAAAAGGGGGTAGAAAGATTATAAGAGCCAGGGCTGGTGCAAGAACATAAGGAAAAAGAGGCTTCCAGACCACGGGGAACTTGCTCGTATGATCTTGCAACAATGGTGACAGCATCACAAGACCCATACCGACATAATCAGACAAAAACTTAGCCTAAAATGAGGGAAATGGGCAGCAGAGCCAAACCCCAACTGAAGAACTATTGGAAACCGATTACTGCTGGGTGAGAGAAAGTAATCTTTTTTTAAGGGAATGACTCTAGGTAGGTTAACTTGACCCAGTGGATGAACTTGCATCAAGGGACAACTGGGTACAAATGCTTGACCAAATATGCCTTAATGTATATGACAGAATGCATGAAATCTGGTGGGGGATTATGAGGGGATGATAAAGTGGAAGGGATGTAAATTTGATTAGGATTATTGTATGAAATGCACTAAAACTCAATAAAATACTTTTTTGAAAAATCTTTAAAAAGTTGTATTTTTTTCAAATAGCTCCTGACTGTGGCTAACTACTGGCAATCTCTGCAAGGCATTAAAAAAATATTTTGTAGTTTATCTCACTCACCTTCTTTACTTCTACCACTAAGTGAAGTAGAGTGTTCATCCTCGGATCTCCTATAGCATAATTTGCATACATCTAATATAATCACTTACTAAAGTTTCTACATGTTGGGTTCCCATGTCACTAAATGGAATGCTTTTTCTCTGAGTTAGAAAATAGATCCTATTTAAGTATATAAATTACCATGGACTACAAGCAGGCAACACTAATATGGCATGTAAAATCCCCGGAGAATTAATTAGTGTAATTTCTTTATATTTACTACGAGTGATGGTGAATTCACTTTCAAGGCATTAGAAATCCACTGAAGGACGCAAGCCTTTGAGCTGCCAAGCTCTAGAGAAAAAAAAAATAGCTCAGAGGTAACAGTCAAGAAGTCACCTTTTCCGTAAATGCACTTGTCACTTCTCAGTAGAAAAAGAAAGACCAGGAAACTTGAAGAGGACCAGAGCTGAGGAGAACCAGCAAGAGAGAGTTTGGCAATCCTGTAGAACAGGAGGGATATAATATTTGGGATGAAAATACCTGGGGCAAAAGAAAGTGCAGTGCATCATCAGCTTAATTCCTAAGCTACAGAGACACTGCCATGGTGCAAACGGGACCTCTGGAGTGCCAAGGGTGTCTCCTCTGCACTCCGATGACCCAAAGGAAATAAAAACTCAAATGCAGGGTAGCTACGGTTGAAAAAGTCTTAGCAAACATCGTGTTGAAGTCTAAAGGCCTTCACTCTAAGCCGGAACCAAGGAGAGACAATTAATGCCACCTGAGTGGCATAGACTGAAATTCAAGTTATGTCTTTAATCCACCTTTCTTATTTGTTTACACAGTAGAGTGAACATTCTGTGGAAGGTAGCAATCAACCAGAGGATTTACATTTTTATGTATAATGTCTTGCATACAGATTGCTAAGAAAAGAATACAAATATAGAAAGCAACATGTACATAATCTATTGATTAAAGTTGGTAATCTCCAGAGAACTCTGATCAAAGGATTACCAATACAAGAACTTGAGCTCCCAGGAAACAGAAATTTGTTAAAACATAAAAGAAAATTTAGGAAAGTGAATGACATTAAAATCTCATGCATTTAATACCAGACTGCATTAAAAAAAAAAAAAAAACAGAAAAAAGGAAAAAAGAAATTTAATAGTGAATTGGGAGATTCTGGAGCATTGAAATGCGGTCAAAGCATGAAAAGCAAATGGGAAAGTAAACAGAAAAAGGCAAAAGAGACAAAGAGGAAAGAGATGCAGCCTTTGTGTAATTGGACTTCTCAGCACAGAAGGGAAGGAGTGCAAGACAGCAGCAGGAGCTGAATAGAACAGGCTGGAATTGCTCCAGACTGACAGGCCCCTTGCACGAAGTTTAACAACTTAAACAAGGGAAACACCAACAAAACCGCCCTTATTAATATCTCAGTCAAATTACTAAAAAGAAAAGTAATTTTAAAAAAAAGAATTAAAGCAACCAAGGAACAAAGAAAAAATGTCATTGAGCAGAAAGGATACCAGCTTCCTCTCAAAAATAAAAATAAAAAAGGGACAGAAGCCAGAGTAGTATGAAACGATAGTTTTGGGCAAGTAGAAAATCCTTATTCCAAAATTCTATTAGGAAAGAAAATGTCACTCAAATATGAAGGTGCAATAAAAACTTTTTTTTTTTTCCTGTAGCCCCCAGTCAGCCTGGAACTGGCAGATAAGACTGGTCTTGAACTCACAGAGATCCGCCTGCCTTTGCCTCCCAAGTGCTGGGATTAAAAGCTTGCACCACCACTCCAGGGAGTAAAAATATTTTCTGGTAGCTGATGTTGTCAATATTGAAAGAAATGCTAAAGAATAGTTTAGAAAATGTTTGGAAAGGGAGGGACAGCCAATTTTCGTCTGGGATGAGCCCTGTGATGGTTGCCGGTGCCTGAGTGTTCAGTCTTATACTCGTGACTCATGTGCATATGGGCAACACTAATTATGAAAAGGCCATGAATTTGAAAAAGGATACAGGGGCAGGCACAGGAGGAGTTGAATGGGAGGAGAGAAAGGTGAGTATGATGAAATACATGATACTCATGAAATTCTCAAAAAGGAACAATCAAATATTCTTCAAGGAAAACACCAGTTGTAGAAAGTAATAATGTCTGTTATGTGGGAGTTTATAAAACAATTAAAATGCATAACAGCCTAGGTAGGCTAAATAGTTGACATTAATCATCAAAATCCTATCAATGAAGTTGTCAAAGTATTAACATACAACACAGTGATAAGTTCAGAGCACATTTCGTACATCTGTGGTAACTACTCAGCCGCAACTGAGGAACATGTTAAGATCTGTCCCCAGTATCCTTAGATTCTCCATGACTTTTATCATGAAGGTACGTTGAATTTTTTCAAAGGCCTTTACTACATCAAGTGAGATAATTCTATGATTTCTGTCCTTGATGCTATTCATGAGGTAGATTATATTTGTAGGCTTACATATGCTGAATCATCCCTGATGGAGTGATACCAACTTGATCATAGGTGATAATCTTTTTGGTGTTCTCTTGAATTCAGTTTCAAAGTATTTTATTGAGAATGTTTTCATCTATGCTTATTAGAGAGATTAACCAACAATTTTCTTTTTCGTAAGGACTTTGTGCAGTTTTGGTATCAGAGGACTACTGGCTTCTTAGAAATTATTTATAAATGCTCCTTCCTTTTCAATTTTATGAAATACTTTCAGGGGTATTGGTATGAATTCTTTTGTAAAGTTCTGTTAGACTTCTACACTGAATACAGATGGCCCTGAACTCTTTTTCTTGTGAGATTTTTAATTACTGCTTCTATATCCTCAATGGTTGTTATGGGTCTATTGGAATTATTTCATCTTGATTTAATGTTGTTAGGCCATGCATATCTAGAAATTCATTTCTTTTAGATTTTTTTTTCAGTTTAGTAGAATACAGATTTTTAAAGTACTCCTTTATGATTTTCTGAATTTCCTCAGGGTCTGTACTAATGTTTATCTTTTTATCTCTGATATTATTAATTTGAATATTCCTCTCTCTTTTGGTTAATATGAATAAAGATTTGTTAATCTTGATAATCTTTTCAAAGAATTAATTCTTTGTTTCATTACTTCATGTTTTTTATTAATTTTAGTCCTTGTTTTGTTTACCTTTCTTGGGCTAGCATTTTAGACTTCCTGTTTTGGAGTTGTTGACCAGAGAGGTCCCATAGACCTCCCAAACAATACTGGCTATTGTCATTGCTCTTGGTTGCCCTCCAGAACTCAGTGGTAAGACCCTATTGCTGAAAATACTACATACGTGAGTCATAGAACAAACATGGAAAAGTCAAGCTGGTACTGACCTCAAAACGTCATCTCTACTACCTGGCTTTTATAGTGCTGGAAGGGTATATGCATGCTACTACAAGAGAAAAGTAATCATCATCCTTACTCAGTCGTGAACCCTGTAAGCTACAATAACTGACTTGGCAAGAATGACCATTGGTTCAATAGTAGCTTGAATGCTATGGGAGTAAGAAACCAACTTCTGATTGAATTTAAGTCCAATTCACAAGATGAAGTCCATACCTGGTACTGTTATCAGGGCCAAGAACCTATGGTTAGACAGGTCATAGGCCTTAGGGGAGAACTTACTACTTACTATTATCCTGCTAAATGGACTAATGACTGCTGACTGCTGAAGTATAGATTAGTGTATCTCTCAAGTCTCACCAGACAAGCTTCTTCCAACACATTGTGATTAACACAGAGATTCACAACAAGTCAAGATGCAGAATATAAGAGACTGCAGTGTGCTTGGCCCAAAATGGGACACCTATATGACACCCTCTTCACTTAAGGCCAAGGATGGTTGTGGAAGAAGAGGTAGAAAGAATACGAGTCATGGCTAGTGAATACAAAGAAATAGTGTTTTTCTGGACACAATAGGGCAATGAACACATAAACCCACAGCTTTTGTGACAGTATGTGCAGGACATACACAAGACTAAGCCAGACCAAAGCCTAGCACGGAGGTGGGAGTTGGGCAAGAAGATACATTCCTACCTGAGAAATTATTGACAACTGATAGATACTGGGAAGAAAGTCTGTTTTCTTTAAGGATGTGATACTTGGTAGGCCAAAAAGGCTCCACACCCAAGAGGCTTGGGGAACACATATTTTACTTGATATGCTTTAAAAAATAATAGAAGACCGGAAGTGAGGGCAGGCAGGAGAGAGGAGGAGGGTCTGAGAGAAGACACGGCAGTCTGCAGATGCTCATAATACACTGTAGGAAATTCCCACAGAGTCAATAAAAATATCGTTTTAAAAAAAGGATATGTGGGGCTGGAGAGATGGCTCAGCGATTAAGAGCACTGACTGCCCTTGAAGAGAACCCCGGTTCGATTCACAGAGCCCACATGATGTCTATGAACCATCCTTAACTCCAGTTCCAGGGGAATCCAAAGCCCTCTTGAACCCCGGTTCGATTCACAGAACCCACATGATGTCTAGGAACCATCCTTAACTCCAGTTCCAGGGGAATCCAAAGCCCTCTTCCGACCTCCGTGGCATTGCATGACATGGGTGCACTCACATACATGCAGACAATACACTCATACACATAAAATAAAAATAATAATAATAAAAAAGAATATGTGAGTAACCAGTGGGGAGGAGTGTTATTTAAGACAACTTCTTATTCAAAAGAAAATTAATATAAATGGGTTCAGAGGGGTCGAAAATCAAAACCATATGGTAAGATGAAAAGTATAAACACAACATGAAATAATTACATAAGTAGGACAAAATTAATAGTTCAAAATTCCAATTAAAACATTAAAGCTTTCAAAGATACACACCCTAAGTATAAGTGACTGAAGGTGTGATGCTAACAGACAGGGAAGTCAGTCTATGCAAATACTAACCAGAACAGTGATGTAAGCGAACCAGTATCAGACATATCAGATGTTAAGGTAAGGTGCATTAATATTAAAGAATTTTTAACCAGAACAGATCCACAGATGAGATTTTTGCCATTCTGGATATATAGCTACTTAATTACATTTTACAGTACATAAAAAGAACGTGACAGAAACACCAAATCAGTCTGCAGATGCTGCTTAGTGGCAGATCACTTGCATAGTGTTCTAGTTCCCTGTCTGTTGCAGTGCTAGAATGACCAAAACGAAATTGGGGAGGAAAGTGTGTATTTCACCTCACAACTTTCAGTCCCACACTGAGGAAAGCTGAAGCAGGAACTCGAGGTAAGAACCTGGAGCAGGAACTGGAGCAGATTCTACAGGAGTAAGCTGCTTACTGGCTCCCATAGCTTACTCAGCTAGTTTTCTTATGCAGCTAGGGATGATATCACCCCCACTTCCTACATCAATCAGTAACCAAGAATATGCCCCATACAGATGCCCACAGGCCAATCTACTGGAGACAATTACTCAATTGAGGTTCCTCTTCCCAGGGCACTCCAGTTTGTGTCAGGTTAGCATAAACCAATCATTACACCTACTCTACATCTTCTCACTGTTCACTCCCTAAAATTTCACTACCAGCAGAAGTGATTGCAGAATAAATTCGTGTTATGGGAATATTATTATAGTCAACAGATCATCGAACAGGTCTGTGTGCATTTAACAGGTCAAAACAGGAAGTTTCCCATCTTCCTGTGGAAAGCCAGTCAAAGGTCACTACAGCGGTTCTCCCAGAGCTGAGGCATGCTTGGATGTCATACTGACTGTACTGCAGGTATACCTCATGTCACCAACTACTAGGAATAAGTTCTGCCAGCCAGAATATATAAGGAAGTTGCAGATGTGAAAATTAAAGCCTTTTATCAACAAGGATCAGAAAACCTCCCTTCTCAGTCTGAGCCAAATGACACTTATAGCACTTTACTATTTTAAATCTAATACTTTGCTGGAGAGATGGATCTGTGGTTAAGAGCACTGACTGTGCTTGCAGAGGATCCTGGTTCAATTCCCAGCACCCACACGGCAGCTATGAACCATCTGTAACTCCAGTTCCAGGGGAATCTGAAGCCCTCTTCTGGCCTCCACAGCATTGCACAGACAGGTTCACTTGCATACATGCGGGCAGTGCACTCATACACATAAAATAAAAATAATAAATAAAATATTTAAAAACATCATCTTTGATTTCAACTTTTTATTTCTATATTTTCTATATATGAATCTAATTTTAAAGTTAAATTGTATATTTATTTATTGTATGTATATGTGGGGGAAGTGGTACAATTTATACATATACTTTCCAGTGCTTTCTGAAACACATGGATTTTCTTTCAGTTTGTTTCATTTATAATTATTTATTTTGTTTCTTCGTGCATCAAAGCACATTTGGAAATCAGAGGACAACTTTAGGGAGTTAGTTCCATCATGCAAGTCCCAGGAATTCAACTTAGGCTGTCATGCTCTGCTGTAAGCGCCTTTATTTATGAGCCATCTGATGACTCTTGTATTGTTTTTGAATTAATGTGGATCTTTTCACTTTACTTCTTTCTAGGAAAAATGAGTAGAGAATTAAGTCCCAATGCTAAACTAATAATTTTATGGAAACATTAATGAAAATGTAGTTGCATTTATTTTATTTTCCCAAAGTAATATTTTACATACTTTCAAAAAATAAATATTTAAATGCATATTTAAAATTGATGGTGGAGAGATTCAGCTTATTTCATTTGAAGATTTAATAACTGCTCATTTCTCTCACATTCAGTTGAGTACTCTCAATTTTATGAATTAATAATTCAAAAATTAACCTTCATATAAAAAACTTTTGCCCTTAGAAATTAACATTTTATTTTAACAAACTTTTGGAAAAGAGAAGTTATTTCTTAAAAGAATTATGTATTTCTGACTTGTTGAAAATAGAAGGATGTATTTGACTACTTGTCTAAAATTCATTATAATGTGATATTAATGTGTGATGAGCAAGTAGAATAAAGTAAATGTATTATCTTCCTTGTGGAATTCACTGAGAAGCAAAAAGAAACAGTTTAACTTTAATACATTAAGCATGTCCAATATTAATTCTAGCTAATGGTGTGCAAACAGAATTTCAATTATCTAATAATATTCACTATGTATAAATTTTCCTTAATGATATTTTATTTTAATATTTCAGAATAAACATTCCTTTAAAAACCTATAAATTACAAAACTAAGTTGTGGGGATCCCTGTAGAATTCATCATAGACCAGAAACTTTAGTAATGCATCAGGAAAGCAAGTAAAAAGCTTACCCCTCAGTAAGTCCATGTACTACAATGCAAATGATGAGTCCGATTTTGAGCCTGATGGTGGTATCAGTATTCTGCATTGTGTCTTTCAGCATTATACAATTAAATATGTCTCAGGACATTAAGATACTGGAGCCTAGTCACCAATGGCAAGAGGTAGAGTCTGGCCAAGGGTGGTGGTATATGCCTTTCATCTCAGCACTTGGGAGCCAGAGGCAAATGTTTGTAAGATCAAGGCCAGCCTGGTTTCCATAGTGAGTTCCAGGACAGAGCACACTACAGCGAGACCTCCATCTCAAACAAACTAACAACAACAACAACAACAGCAACAAATCAAAAACAAAACAGTCTTTGGGATATGATCAGGTGGTCAGAGTCTAGGGAGAAGTATTAGAATCCTGTTGTACTGAATCATTTTCTTCATAAAAGGTAATGAATACTACTATGTCCCTTCCACATGGAAGGACACAGAAGGAAGGCCTCATCTAGGAATCAGGAAAAGAGGCTCTCACTAGACAGCAACTAGGAAACTTGATCTTGGAATTCCTAGTCTCTAGCAATATGAGAAAAAGACTTCTGTTGTTTGCAACCTACTGAGTTTAGGTATTTTCTTACAGAAGCCTGGACAGATTAAGCTATCACACAGATAATACACTGGTATTATCTAGTTAGATAATAGTTCATTTCCCTGGTCATATGTCACGGAGAGGCAGCATTTCCCTTCCTTAGTTACCACCTAGGTATATCCTTTAACGAGATCTGTGGTAAGGACCTGGGTCCTTTTGCTCTTGTATTGTAGGTTTGAGAATTCAGTGTATATTCTAGATAACGGTTCTCTGTCAGATATGTTCTTTACAAGCCTGTATTGTGATCTGTCTTTACATTTTCTTTAGAGTATCACGTAGAGCAGAGCATATGTTTCTAATGTTGACAAAGTTTATCTCTTCAATATTTCAAATTGTGTCAATGACGATATATCAAAAAAAGTTATTGCCAAAAGCAGGCATCTGAATTTCTTCCTTTGTGTGTAGTCCACATCATCAGAGTTTTGTATTTTATAGTTAAGCCCTGATGGATGCATGTTAGCATTTGTGAAGGTTATGCCTACATATACGTACTTTTATTTGTCTTTTGGCATGGCAGTGAAGTGTTTGGAACACCATCTGTTGAAAAATCTATCCCTTCTATAGTAAGTCACCTTCGAACATCAGTCAAAAATAAGTTGGATACATTTAAACAAGTCTATTTCTGATCTTTCTATTCTTTTTTAAAAATTATTTATTTAATAACCATATAATTAGAAGAGGCATTTCATTACAACAGCATTGACATATTCAATAACAATTTCACAATAGCCAAGAGATGGAATCAACCTAAGTGTCCCTCAGTTGATGAGTGGATAATGAAAATGTGGTTCATTTATACTATGGAATTTTACTCAGCAGTAAAGAAAGATGAAATCATGAAATTTGCAGGTAAATGGATGGAACTAGAAACTGTTATACTAAGTGAAG
>NW_008338999.1:3979208-3980644 GCF_000622305.1 Nannospalax galili
AGGAACCAGGATAATGGAAAGGAAACAGGGAGGTAAAGGAAAAGAAAGAACCTGAAAGAGAACAGTAGGAAACAGGCCTTAATAAGGGATGTATGGGTAAAAATTGGGTTAGTTTAAGGGAGGGGGAAGGGAAGGTTATACAAGGAACCTCGGGGTTAAAGGGAAAGAAGGAGCTCAAGAGAGGTAGGACCATAGGAGAAGAGTATTAGTAAGTTAGAAAGGGGAGAAATGGGTCACCTTAAGTGGGAAAACCATGATGGAGGGGTGAGACAATGTGAGAGTTTAACAATGCCTAGCTAGTTTTGAAAACCAGAGAGAACCATATTACTCCTACAACCTACTGACAAATTATACATAGCAGATCAAGAAATACATGTCTTGGTAAGGTTTATCTGAGAACAACTAGTCTTTGCCTAAGATTTATCTACATGACACACAGCAATTAAAAATACCATCCTGGTGGAACTAACCTTCTTGGATGTTTAACAGACATACTTTGAGGTCTATAATAATTTGGTCAGAGGGACATAAAGGACAGTTTTTGCTCCTTGCCCTCCTATGTCGACTAGTTCCAGGGGACTATGAGCATCTCTCAAGGTCTTTCTATTCTTTTCTAATTTTCTGATTGTCTGTCCCTTTAACCAATACCACACTTTTCCATTACTAGAAGCTTATATTAAGATTTGAAATCAGGTAGAGTTAAAATTCAGAATTTTAGGCTTGCTAACATGACTCTTCCTTTTCAAACTAAACGTTAGAACTCATTTGTACATAGAACTAGTAGACATGAGAAGGCACCATGACCAAAGAAGGGCCCCAGGACACACCTCTTTAAGGTATCCTCCACATTGACTACTTCTTTCAACCAGGCCTCACTTGCCACCAGCCCATTCATCTACGAACTCATTAATGGATCAACCCATTGATGAGGTTCACACTTTCATAATCAAATCATGCATTGATAATGTCTGCATCCAGGATGAGGCCTATTACTAATGTGACTGTTAGGAGATGGAGGCAGGCATGTTGCTTGCAAATAGTAAGAGCCCTATAGTATTATCACAAGTAGTCTATTGTAGAAAACAACTTTTTGGAAAGTTCTAGAACTAGCCTGAAAGAGCAGTGGGAGGTTTGTTGCCAACTTTATTGCACAGATATTGTACAAAGCATCTGGTTGGGTGTCATATACATATATGTGTGTGTATGTGTGTGTGTGTATGTGTGTGTTTGTGTGTGTGTGTGTGTAGATGGAGGCAGGCATGTTGCTTGCAAATAGTAAGAGCCCTATAGTATTATCACAAGTAGTCTATTGTAGAAAACAACTTTTTGGAAAGTTCTAGAACTAGCCTGAAAGAGCAGTGGGAGGTTTGTTGCCAACTTTATTGCACAGATGTTGTACAAAGCATCTGGTTGGGTGTCATATACATATATGTGTG
>NW_008338999.1:3982287-4030710 GCF_000622305.1 Nannospalax galili
TGTGTGTGTGTGTGTGTGTGTATGTGTGTGTGTGTGTACCTATGTCTCTGTGTGGGTGTGCACATATAAGTGAAGGTGTTCAGAGAGTCCAGAAAAAGGGCATCAGATACTCTGGAGTTGGAGTTATAGGCAGTTGTGAGCCACCAAACCTGGGTGGTGGAAACTGAACTCAGAACATCTGCAGGACCCATACATGCTCTTGCCAGCAGAGCCACTTGAGTACCCACAATTGTGACTTTGTTGGAAAGGATGAACATCTTTGGGGTCCTAGTTCAAATTTCACGTTAATTCAACTTTCCCTACATGGTAGGCCATCTACTGTATTACCACAGTAGTCCTTCCCTCTTTCTAAGTGTTTTCATTGCATTTCCGATCTTAGCTGTCTATCTTCCTATCATCCATCATGACTCACTTAGAACGCATATACAGCCTGGTACCTGATTGTCTGGCTATCTGATCATTACCAGAGTTGGACTCAAAGTGCCGGAAGAACAGAAATAAATGTCACTCTTTTTGAGCAACAAAGTGCTAACACGGAGACAACTGACTGCTGGTGAGGTGGTGACTGGAAAGGTTTCCTCTACCCTGTTAGCTTCCATTGATTGGTCTGAATTTACAAAATTTTTCTAGAAGTAGTAGAAACAATTCATAATGTGGCCATTGCTACTCATAAGCAAATAAATAATATGATAAAAGGCTCATAATTAGAAAGGACATAACAGTAATGTACTTGCATATGTGATACCAGAATATTGTGCATTAAATTATTTTCAAAGATCCTGCTTGTTTGTGAATAATTATGACATTTGATTGTGTGTTTTGTTTCATTATTTTGTATAATTTTTATACTATTTCATACATTTGGTTTCTATCTGCCCAAAATAGACAGTATACATATATATTATATATATACAAATATATGAATATGTGTAATTTTTTTAAAATTTGGCACACTTGGCATTAGCATAACAAATTTTCATGTAAAAAGAGTGTTAACAGGGTCTCATTGTTTAGCTCAGTTTGGCTTCAAACTTATGTTCCTCCTGCATCTGTCTTCCCAGTGTTGAGACTACAGGTAGGTACCACCATGCCGGGCTAGACTTCTTAAATCAATTTTAAAACTTTATTGAAATGGCCCTAAGTAATTTTGAACATGGCAATTTTATGATGTGTACATAAATTTATGAATGTTAATGGGATAATTTTTATCTTCTTATTTCACAAATACTTTTGTAGGTTATATAAATTAGCATTTCCATCTTAGTTTTAACACATAAAGATGAGCTGGTGACAATTTTTTTCCCACTCTGGGTTTTCTCTTCACTTTCTTGACTGTTTCTTTTTCTGTACAGAAGCTTTTTAGTTTAATGTGGTTCTCCTTTTTGATTGTTGACCTTAATTCCTAAGCAACTGGTGTCCGATTTAGAAAGTCCTACATCTTGTAGGTTACTGCCAAGGTTTTCTTCTAATCATTTTAGAGTTTCGAGTTTCACATTGGGTCTTTGATCCATTTGGAGTTGACTTTTGTGCAAGGTGAAAGATAAGGATCTAGTTTCATTCTTCTACAGGTGGAGATCCAGTTTTGCCAGCACCATTTGTTGAAGATGCTGTCTTTCCTCCACTGTGTGTTCTTGGTACCTTTGCCAAATATCAGGTGGCTGAAATTACGTGTACTCAGGTTTGGATCTTCAATGATGTTCCTTTGATCTATGCATCTATTTTTGTGTCAGTACCATGCTGTTTTTATGACTATAGCTTTTTAGTACACTTTGAAATCTAGTATAGTAATGCCTCACCATTGCTTTTCTGCTCAGGGTTACTTTGGCTATTCGGAGTCTTTTGTGCTTCCATACAAAATTTTAGGATATTTTTTTCTAATACTGTGAAGTATGTCATGGGGATTTTTATCTGGTATGTGATGTCTGCTGGGCGCTCTTTGTTGTCTATGCATTTTTAGCCTTACTCCTTGGCAGATGATACCCTCACCTAGCTATATTCTTTACCTTCTCCCCCAACTCTTAGACCCACATTTTTTTATTGGAATTCCAATGTTCCAGACCCAAGTTAATATCAGAGGCTGTGCTGAAACAAGTTACTTTGTCACCCTGTGGATGCCTAACAGCTAGCTGCACAAGCTTTGCTGCTTCTTTACACAGTTTTATGTAGTGATGGACCAATCTATATAATATCTAATTCTTAAACTTTCTATTTATTTATTTTGTGGGATTATCTGGGTTAGTTTTTGAGCCAGGGAACGCTTTTGTTGCCGAGGCTAGCCCCTAAATCACAGTAATCTACCTTCCTTAGCCTCCCAAGTGCTGGGATTATAGACAAGTGGCATCTCGACTGCCCAGTTCTTGACACTTTCCAACAGTTGGCACTGAGTTCAGTCCTCTACACTGCCTGATGCTTTTGATACTTATCCTGATACCAGTCAATCTTCTTAGCAGCTTCTGGGTGTTTACGCTGAAGCTAGAAGAGGGAGTAACATTCTCTATTTAAAACTGAATGTTTCTAGAACCTTTTCTGACAGCAAAACACATTCTTCTTCTTTACTTCTTTACATTCTGTGTGCATGTTACATTAATTGCATTTATCAGTTGTTCTTCAGAGTAAAAGGACTGGTTTAAATTTGACAGTGTCATTTTCACAAAAAATTCAAGCTAATAAATCTTTGCTTTATCCTACCTCATGTCAATATTCATCAATGGAAACAAGATTTCTTTTAAGTAATCAAGACTCAATGTTAATAAAGTCAGACATACTAATCTATGAGTATATATATTTAACTTATAAAAATTTAATTTAGGAAAAATAATAACAGATAGTCTTAATCATACAATTCTGACAAGCTTCAACATCACTGCATGCCAAGTCATGGTACCTTATTTTATATTTTATAGCTATAGACTTTAACAAATAGCTTTACAGCAAATTAAAATATTGTGGTGGTACTCATGAAACCATTCATCCAGACGTTTTGGAATTAGTCATAGGCACTGAGTATTTTTAACAGGTTTCCAAAGGATTTAGGTGAAGAATGGTAGATGCTGAGCTACATCTATCACAACAGTATTCTGTTCTAGTACAGTTACATTAAGAGGAAAAGGAGAGAAACAAATCAGTTACTAACAGACATTTGCATTCCAGAAAACTATATTTCACAAAGGACAAAATTATTGATTTTTATTACTGTTTAATACTTTTCATCTCTATTGTGCTTCCTAGAAATAATTCACTTGCCCTGTGTATGTGAGTGTTTGAAGAGTTCACAGCTATTGCTCACACTATTTTACATAGGTGTAGTATACAGAATTTTGATTCAAACTGATAGAAGTTTGGAATAATAAGGCAAGTGTGAAATCTCATTAATCTAACAACTATTCTTAATCTATGTCTTATTTATAAATGAGCTACACTATTTATTGGTCATAAGCATTGGTTATTATTCACGATCATGGTAATTTATCTTAGTTTTAAATTAGATATACAAAATGGTAGCCTTTAGTGATCTGCTTGTCAAACTGTATCATCAATGTACAAAACTCATTCATGAATTTACTCAGATTCCAGCTTTTATAAAATCATACCTGTGTTTTTCAAATAAAATAAAACTGGGTAAAAGCCTGAGTTCAACATCCCTCATTGCTTAACACCATTTTCAAGGTCCTATATTCGAATTTTATAATAGCCCTTTTATGTAAATTTTTGGATAAGGAATCCAAAATTGTATTATTCAAAGAATCCCCAAAGTCTGTGTTCTTCCTGGTTGTGGAATAATATTTTCACACTTAAAGTAAAAGTTCCTTAGTAACATAATCACACATAAAGAAAGAAAATTACGTTAGGACATGTATTGATCTTATACAATCTATTTTAATTTTAATGCAGTTTCTACATATCCATAGAAAAGCAAGCAGTCATGCAGTATGGTAACTGAATGGACAGATGTGAGGTACGTATGGCTGATGTAATCAGGTACTGTACATAGCACTCTGTGATGGCTGACCCTGGGTGTCAACTTGACTGGATCTGGGATTAACCGAAATGAGAGAGCTCTTCTTGATTGGACCATCTGAAACTGGAAAGACACGCCCTAAATGTGGGCGTTACCTTCTGATGGCATCCCATATAAAAGGCCATGGCAGAGGCGAACGCCTGGCTTCTTGCTGCTTGCCTTCTCTCTCACTGGTGAGTTCGTCTTGCTGTTGTAGACTGAAGACTAGCTGATCTTTAGGAATTGATCAGACCTTCAGTGCCAGATTGGGACTACTGAGGCATCCAGCCTCGTGGACTGAGGGACTACGGATTCTCAGCCTCTGTCCTGTGAGCTAAGCTGATAAATCTCTATACATATTCATTCTACTGGTTCTGTTTCTTTGGAGAACCATGAATAAAACATGCTCTGAGTTTGGAATCCCCACACCTGGCCTTACAATTAGCCTGTTATCACTAGCAATGCTATCTCGGGCAAATGCGAGATGGTAAAATAATTGAAGATATATAAAGCACTAGATTTATATTATAGCTGTACAACTATGGAATTTAATTATGTTCATGGAGCCTCTTTCTTCTCATATATAAAAGCGTGGTAACAACTTGTAAAGTTATTTCGGGGCTTGTTCAAACCCTATATAACACTGTATCAGGGAGTTTGTTTAATATTAACTATGATTTCTAATCAATTTGGTCCTTCATTTTCTCATGTCAAGATGGCACAAAGATGCCTGCCTTATGAGTTGTTCATCAACATTTAAAAGCCTGAAGTTAAAAAATAAGAGAGGAGCTGCTCTAGGAGCATGGTATACTGTATCTTTGTGTTTCCCCATCTGACACCTTCCCTTCCTCTAATAAGGTCTGTTACTCATGAAACCAACAAATTAATGGAAATTGGACTATTTGTCTCAGAATGCTATTGTAAGTTCACTATGGAATATTAATTATTGGTATTCATTACTTCTTGAGAAACTGCAGTCTTTCTCAGGACATATAGCTGTATCCTTTGTTGTTGCTGTTATTTTGTTTTATTAACATAGACTATATTCCATTTATTCTTAAACATTAATTTTATCACATCCTTTATTTGTTTATTTTAACTAATACTGAAAAATATAGAAATCCCATGCATTATACAATATAATGTGGTATTTTCAATGTATGTGAACATTGTAGCACCTAAACATTTCTAGAATCATCTGTCATAGCACTACAATGAAAACACTTACCTGGCCTGGGCACAGGCCTGTCACTCTGAAACTTAGGAGGCTGAGGCAGGAGGATCATCAGTTCAAAGCCTGCCATGTGTTAAATTTTTGGAATTACAGACCAGCCTGGAAAACTTAGAACTTGTTTCAAAACAAAAAAATATAAAAGAGTGCCAGGATTCAAGCTCTGTTGTAGACTGTGGTGCTGTATAGCATGAGGTAGGACCTACGTTTAATCCCCAGTACCACTAAAATACAAACAAAAGAAAAGGAAACAAAAGAAAACAAACAAAACCAGAAAATCAAAAGACAAAAGACCTAAACTACTTTCTTCTGCCTTTGGAAAATGTACAATGTCCCTTACTGTGCAGTAGCACTCCAGAGCCTATTTTCCTATATAATTTAGTAGCCATTGATCAAGCACTCCATGTCCACCCCTCTGTTTCATAGCCCCCAGCCTCTGGAAAAGTCTTATTAATTCCTATGAGTCAATGTTTTTAGTTTCCAACTGAGTATAACGAAACTCTGTAGGATTTATTTAATGCACCTGGATTGCTTTATTCGACATAATCATCTCCAGCTCCATTTATGTCACAAATGATGGGATCTCATTATTTTTATGACTGACTGCTGTTCTGGTGTATATAGCTCCACATTCCTTTATCTGTTCATTAGTTGACAAACATTCAGTTTTTTGTCTTTGACATCTTTAACATACTGTTTTAATTTCCTTAATATTTATGCTTATCAATGAAATTGCTAGATCATGTAGTAGATTTATTTTTAATTTTCTTGAAGAATCTTCTGTTTTCCATATCCACTGTCATAATTTACACTCCCATCAACAGTATGTGCTTATTCTCCTATTGTTGCTTGTATTTTTGATAAAAGTCATCCTTAGTATTGTTGCTCTGGATACTTACACAAGCCTAAGAATCAGGGATGGCCCAGCTCAGTGTATGAGACATATGTTAATTATGAAAATATCGTTCTTCGATACTGAACATATTTCATGCATGTGAGTATTATATTTATAAATTCATAAAAATAACAGAAAAATAGGGCATATCGAATATTGAAATTCACTGTATGCATAAACATTTATCCTTTCAATGATTAATAATAATTTATGCCTTTCACAGATTTTGTTTTTCATTATGACTCCTTTTTTATTGGGTAGTTGAATTGCAGCACATAAATCTGTTATTTGAGAGTGGACACACATTATCTATTGTTTATTATTGGACACCTAAAATATAACTGTAATAGTATAAACTGTAGTAGTCAAAGTTTTATGATTTTATTGATCACAATATCCAAGATGAAGATATGGCATAAATAAGATTTATAATTATAAAATATTTATATATAGTTCACTAACTTCCTGCACTGAGAATTCTTCAGACAATTCTTTGCACAGTTGTTAAATGATAATTTGATCTGACATCAATTTCCCTCAATAATCTATAAAACACATTCTTACAGACCCTAGAAAGGAAAGTCTATTGTTTTAAGAAAAATGTCATCTTCAAGTTATCAAGTAAAGGCCAAGAGATAGTCAATGAAATTCTTTTAAAAATTCTTTTTAAAAATGCTGTATTCAGATAATTTCATAATCCAATATCTTCCTTAAACTTATCATTGAGACAGCTATATCAAGGAGTAGTTTTCTGAAACTTAATCTAACATTGAGTCAAAATTTAGACAGTTATAATTATAATTTAAATTTTCTCCATTGCTCCCATAATCCTCTCATATCAGCAGAAAAGAACTGAGTTGACATGTAGATAATTTTCTGTTTTACCAAACTTTAGGCAATGGACAGAAGATATATTCACATTAATTTCTCCTTTTCCTATCATCCATTAATTAATTTGAGAGGCAATGAAAATCTGGTTGGTTAAGTGTTATGAATACATGATTTCTTAAATATTGAATTTAACACTGAAATCTTTTTCAAAAGAAAATGTTCAAAGGTTATGTTTGTGCATAGACATTTAATAATTGTCATGAGATGAATAATATCCACACCAAACTAATACTTAGAGGTGACTGTATTGAACTGGTTATGGGATTTTATTGAACTTGCTACAGGATTCCAATATGATTATGAGGACAGTCTACTTTGTACAGGGAAGGAACCCCTGCGGTAGCCTTTTTATTAAACAGATTCACGAAAGTGTCTGGAACGAGGTCTTCTCCACTGCACACAGGAGAAAAGCAAAGGGTTGAAGAGAACTGAGAACTCAGGAGCACACAAGAGCAGCTGGTCTCCTGCTTGCCCTGAAGGCTATGCTCCCTGTGATTGCTTTATTTTCCACTGCAGCTCCTCTGATTCACATGCTCTTCTTCAAACTGAGAAGGAGACATTGTGAACTTAGCCAGCAATGAGACTACATACTTGGTATTTTTTTTAAATCACTTAAAAATTATAGGAAAAAGAATTGTGAAAATATTTTTTTCCTCTTTGCTTTCCTAACCTCTGCTTAATTTGGTATAGAAATGGATTTGTATTTCCTGAAAGGTCAGAAATCAATCATTGTTTATCAATCAGAACATAAAATCATTTCCATCGTGCTTCACTTCAAGTTAAATGATCATGTCAATACTTTAGTTGTTGAAAGAATAATAATATTTTTCCCTTTACACATTTCTCACTAGTATCCACACAGCTCATGTTCTGTATGTCTTCATAAGAACTTTAGTGGTGGATAAATTTAAGTAAACTCCATTTTACCTTAGGAAATGCAGGTCTTTATAAAACAATTAGCTCTCACTGGTCATTATAAAACAATTAAAGTCATTACATGTAGTTGTCACAAAATGGTTTTATTTATTATTCAATGAAGTAACACAGTTATATAAAGCAGAATGAGAATGAAATAGGATATATTCTTTTTGGATTGTCTTAATTCGCTTGAGATGGATTCATGGAATTCCTTATTTATGCTCCTCATTTATTTAGCTTCACTGTTTAGTGCTTACAGAGAGCCCCAAGTGTGGGCACAGTTACATTTTATTGAGTTTCTAATGAATTCTGTACAGCAAGGATGTTAGGTTTGAAGCCCTTACAAATAAATAGTCTATGCAATAGGAGCTAATTAAAGCCAAGTGAGAGCTTGGAGATAGTCTCTCTCTCTCTCTCTCTCTCTCTCTCTCTCTCTCTCTCTCTAAAATGCCCTTTTCTATATATATATATGTATCTCTGTCTTTGTCTCCTTCTCATTCATGCCCAAATAACTGACAATCTATTGCTATCAAATCAAGGCATTTTGTTTGAAATGTGTTCAGTTCATGAATGTAATGTATAGCTCTTCATTTGCTGTGAGGCACCTTTCACAAGCTTGCCCTGGTTTAATGACTTGGCAATTAGACCCCAAAGAAAGATGGAAAGGAATTCAAGTGAAACTCCTCCATCAACTAAGGATTTTCTCAGGTTGTAGAGATTATACCTTGCACTGACCAGGTAAGCCTAATACAGTTTTTAATTTGGTAACAAAAGAAATTAAATCCAAGAATTTATTGCATCAACTCACAACCTCAAATTGTTTCCATTTTCTTATTCCCAGGAGTCTTTCTTCAGAATTAACCTGTCAGCGAGCAGGAAGGGAATAACACTGATTTATTACTAAAGGCAAAGTGTGGCTTAAGCTTGAGGGATATTATGGGAAGAGTCCTATAGGGAAAGAGCACATTGTATTTAAGTTGACACAACCAGAGAGGTAAGTCATTAACTAAAAGTCTGGCATAGACAGACATTTAATTTAGTCTTCCAGCCAACTAGTCCCTTAAGATTATAAAATCTCACTGTAACCTCCCTATAAGCTGATCATTTAAATGATACATGAGAATTGACTTGCTAGTTCACTTCAAACAGAAGACCCCAGAGAGCGTAAAGATATCCCAGAGAACCAGTCATTTACAAAGGATTTATAAAAGAGAAAGCCAGGATGAAAGTTTATGTGATAAATGACAAAAGGCAACCTTTCATTTCATTATACATTTTTTGTTCAAATAACACAGTAGCTTTCGATTTATAAGCTCATATAATCTAATTATCTTCTTAATATTGTTAAAGAACAGTATTATATTTCAGGGTTTTTGAAAATTCACTAACCTCTATTACTCAAAGAATAGTATGAAATACTGCTGACATATATTTCTAGCCATAAAGATCAAAGAGTGTTCCAGGGAAAATGATCAGGTGAGGAAGACAGCCTTTTCTCGACAGCGTTTTCTTGCTACACTTCAATGTTAATGAACAAGTTCTATTTCCAGATCATCCAATTTAGATATTTCAGTCTAAGTTATTTTAATAACATGCTGGGATTACAACTAATTTGGCATACGGTTTTCAAACCTTTCATTTTTATACTCATTTTTTTTTTGTATAAAGATACTGCTCAAAAAAACACTCACATTTTAGCTGTGTATTACACAAAAATTATTGAGTATCATCAAAGATTTTTCAATGATTTTAAGAGCTTTATGTGAGATAGAACCAAGTGTGCCCATTACATACCTCAGTAGCAAACTGCTGTAGTCCACCAATATTGATTGGCCCATCTTCAGTGGCACATAGATTGCATCCGCCAACACAAAGATCAGAGGTTGGACAAACCATTCCACAAGTAAGACCAAGTGGATTGTCAGAAAAAATCAGTTTAGCAGCTCCATAGTAGTTCTGTATAAATAAATAAAACAAAAATAGTAATAAATTTGTTATGGAATAGTGTACCTTAAACCCCAAATTTTGACATATTATTCCTTTCAGTAAGCAAGTAGATTAAAAATCAAGGCAGGAGATGTAAAGAAAATGTGTATGTTACAATTCGACTTACCATCTGGAATCAGCAACTGACCACTAGCAGAATATCCAACTTAATTTGTTCTTAAAATGGATAGTCATCATTATTGATCGAAGTAATGAAAAAAAATAGTAAAAAGTTTGGAGAAACCTGAACTGCCAAAAGGAGCCCAAAGAAATATGATATATAAACACAATATAGAATCTTAGACAAAATACTGCAAAAAATATAGAACATTAGGTGAAAAATTAAGGAAATCAAATAAGCTGGAGATTTTCTTAAAATGATATGTCAATATTATATTCCCAATAGGGATAGATATGCCATACTTGTGTAAGAGTTGAACAAGGAACTTACACTCTGTAGTACTGTCACAAGTTCTCTGTTTATTGACTTCATAGTACATTGCCAATACTTTGGCATATAAATAGTACCTTCCTGTGTAAAATTCCCAGTTCTCAGGCAAAACAAATTTTTGGCACATTAAAAGACAGAAATAATCACTTGGCAATTAAATAAAATGATAAGTCAAGGAAACAGGTCATGACTCCTACATTGAAGAGAACAGAAAAGACTTAAGAAATGTTGACAATAATTCAGAGAAAGGAAGGCAAAAGAGATGGAACATTTAAAAACATCATCACAGCATGGAAAGGACTCTATATCAAAAAATAAAATTATCATTCCAGAAATAAATAAAAAAATACAATAGTTAATTTGTTGTTTTACTTTATGGTAACAAGTATCTGCCTTATTTAGTGTGTCTCCTCAGAATGAAGTTTTGTCTAATGCAAAAAATGGCTCTTCAATATTCATTTCCTCAATGTATAATATGAATACAGAATGCAATTTAATTCATAACTAATGATCCTGAGCATTTATTATCAAGTAATTGACCTACCAAGTATCAAGTGGCAGATGATCAGCCAGGTCACAAGTCACACTAAAGAACACTGTCTATGACAGAAGAAAATGTATTTTGATTTGTACACATACACACACACATACACACACACACACACACACACACACACACACACACACACCTTTCACTGTAAACTGGACAGCTCAGAGCAGCCATTATGTTCTTTTAGTTTTCATTTGCTAAGTAACTTTAGTGTTTCTTTAGTTCCTTTTGTTGTGATCTTTGCATCAGGAAATTGTTATATTTAAGTAGGGATTGGTTTCCCAGTGATATTTGAAGCACAGTATCAGAAGGAAAATGTAGATAAATAGAATTTTATAAAAATCAACAACTCCATGTTCCAAAGGATGCTACCAAGGGAGTGAAAAGAGAACCCACACAGGACAAAATATTTGAAGACACTATGGTGGGAGAATTCATTTCCCATGATAGCTCAAGTAGTATTTTTTAAAATATTTATTTAATAACAATATAATTAGAAGAAGCATTTCATTACAATAGCATTGACATATTCAATAACAATTTCCAGAGCTAACATGCATCTCTTTCAAAATTGGCTGTAAATTTTTAGGTTTACAGTTGAATTATTACAGTTATACAATATTGTACTCAGTATAAACCCTATAAGACATAAAATTAAATGAGGTTTTAAACTTTAAAAAAGATCTCCATTTCATTATTAAAATATAGTTTCATACAGAAAAATTTATTTTTAATACAATTAACACTAAGATACACATGCGTTTCTAATCTTGATATATCTGATTATTACTAGTCACAGGATATAAAGCCATCAGGTAGATTTCAATGGTAATGTTCTTCACATCTACTAATTATTAAGGAGCAAACTTTTATGCCTTGAAGAATTTTTCTTTTTATTTATACACGCACTTCCCAGATAGCACCCTCCCATAGCCTCCCTCCCCCCACTAGAGCCCTTATACTCTGATATCCCTGCTACAGTCTGCTGTGTTGTTGGCACCCCCAGCCATTCTCCACTACTTGCCCTTCTGGTGAATCTAGTCAGCCAATCTAGAGGTCTTTGTTTTAGGAAGGTCAGCTGTTCTTCATCCAGCGGCAATCAGTTGTCTATATTCTTTCGGATAAGTTTGGGGTCTGCTGTTCATTTTACCAGTTCTGAGATGGGTTCCTATCTTGGAATCCCTTTGGCCACCCTGGCCAAAACTCAAAAGAAGAAATCGCTTGTCTGGCATTGTTGCTTGTGTTATGTAGCCTTTAGCTATACATATGGACTCTTATGAAGTTCTGTTGTCCCATTTAATATTTGGTTATACTTTTGTTTTGGGTGTTTAAGGCCATACAGTGGGTCAAGATAAACCAATTTATTTTTAGTCTTAAGGTCCTTTGAGGATCTGTTCCTTAGGGGTCACATGGGCTTGGGAGGAGCCCCTGGCTCCTTTCTTTTACCAGTTACGCCTATGTGAAGATAAGTCAAAGGTCCTGCTCAACCATGGTTGGCTTTGCTTGGAAGCATGGAGGAAATGATTCCTCTGTGTTGACACGACTGGACACTGGATCAAGTCCATCTGGTGGGGTCTCCTTGGCCTCCTTGATAAAGAGGACAGGTGACCCACCACCATTACAGGACATTTTGAGATGCTCATAGTCCCCTGGAACTAGTCAACCTAGGAGGGCAAGGAGCAAAAAGTGTCCTTTATATCCCTTTGACCAAATTATTATAGACTTCAAAGGATGTCTGTACAACACCCAAGAAGGTTAGTTTTACCAGTCTGGAATTTTTAATTACTGTGTGTCATGTAGATAAATCTTAGGCAAAGACCAGTTGTTTTATTTTAGACCTCAAAGAATGTCTGTTAAATACCCAAGAAGGTTAGTTCCACCAGTCTGGTATTTTTAATTATTGTGTGCCATGTAGATATATCTTGGGGAAAGACCAGTTGTTCTCAGATAAACCTTACTTAGACATATATTTCTTGATCTGCTATGTAAAATTTTTCAGTAGGTTGTAGGAGTAATATGGTTCCCAGTGGTTTTCAAAACTAGCTAGGCATTGTTTATTTCTCACATTGTCTCACCCCTCCATCATGGTTTTCCATCTTAAGGTGCCCCCGTTTCCCCCCCTTTCTCCCTTACTAATACCCTTCTCCTATTGTCCTCTCTTGAGCTCATTCTTTCCTTTTATCCCCTAGGTTCCTTGTATACCCTTCCCTCCCCTCTCCCTTAAACTAACCCAATTTTTATCCATATCTCCCTTATTAAGACCTGTTTCCTACTGTTCTTCTCTTTCAGGTTCTTTCTTTTCCTTTACCTCCCTGTTTCCTTTCCATTATCCTGGTTCCTGGTTGCATACGTATTTATCAGAGTCTGGTTCTAGGATCCACTTATGAGGGAGAACATATGTCGATTTTTTTTTTTCTGAGTCTGTGTTACTTCACTTACTATAAAAGTTTCTAGTTCCATCCATTTACCTTCAAATTTCATGATTTCATCTTTCTTTACTGCTGAGTAAAACTCCATCATATAAAGGAAACACATTTTCATTATCCACTCATCAATTAAGGGACACTTAGGTTGCTTCCATCTCTTACCTATTGTGAAAGAGCAGCAGCAAACATGGATGTACATGTGTCTCTGCAATAGGATGAGTTCTTTGGGTATACGCCAAGGAGTGGTACAACTGGTTCAAATGGTAGGTTCATTTTTAGGTTTTTAGGAGTTCTTCACACTGCTTTCCAAAGGGGTTGAACCAATTTGCAGTCCCACGAGCAGTGGATGAGTGTTCCTCTTTCCCCACATACTCTCCAACATTTGCTATCATTTGTTTTCTTGATCTTAGCAAGTCGGACTGAGGTGAGGTGAAATCTTAAAGTGGTTTTATTTGCATTTACCTAATTATTAGTGACGCTGAACATCTTTTAAGATGTTTCATAGCCATCTTTACTTCTTCTTTTGAGAATTCTCTGTTCAGCTCCGTAGCCCATCTTTCAATTGGGTTGCTTCTCTTCTTGGTTCTCTGTTTTTTAAGTTCGTTATAAATTCTGGTTATTAAACCTCTGTCAGATGTGTCGCTGGTGAAGATTTTCTCCCATTCTGTGGGTTTTCTGTTTGTTTCTTTGGTTGTCTCCTTTCATGTACAGAAGCTTTTTAGTTTAATGAGGTCCCATTTGTTAATTCTTGCGCTTGCTTCCTGAGCAATTGATGTCCGGTTTAGAAAATTCTTTCCTACACTTATATCTTATAGGTCTTTCCCAATGTTTTCTTCTAATAGTTTCAGAGTTTCAGGATTTACATTGAGATCTTTGAGCCATTTGAAATAGATTTTTGTGCAGGGTAAAGATATGGGGTTTAGTTTGATTTCTCTACAGGTGGAGATCCAATTTTGCCAGCAATTTGCTGAACATGCTGTCTTTCCTCCAGTGAATATTCTTGGCCCCTTTGTCAAATATCAGATGGTTGAAATTTGCATTTACTCATATTCGGGTCTTCAGTTTTGTTCCATTGGACTATGGGTCTATTTTTGTTCCACTACCATGTTGGTTTTATAACTATAGCTCTGTAATACATCTTGAAATCTGGTATTGTAATCCCCCTGGCATTGCTCTTACTGCTCAGGGTTGTTTTGGCTATCCGGGGTCTCTTGTGGTTCCATATGAATCTTAGGATAGATTTTTCTAATTCTGTGAAAAATGTCATGGGGATTTTGATTGGCATTGCATTGAATCTATATATGACTGTTGGTAGGATGGTCATTTTCACAATATTAATTCTTCCAATCCATGAGCATGGGCGGTCCTTCCATCTTCTGATGTCTTCCTCAATTTCTTTCTTTAAAGATTTTAAATTTTCATTGTAGAGCTCTTTAATGTCTTTGGTCAGGTTCACTCCAAGATATTTTATTATTTTTTTGAAGGTATTGTGAACAGGAGTTTTTCCATGTGCTCTTTCTCTGATTGCTTGTTATTGGTAAATAGAAAGGCTATAGACTCTTGTAGGTTAATTTTGTAACCTGCCACTTTGCTGAATGCCTTAAGAATTTCTAGGAGTTTTCAGGTGGAATTTTTAGCATCCCTTAGATATAATATCATATCATCTGCAAAAAGGGATAATTTGATCTCTTCTCTTCCAATTATTACTCCTATAATTTCCTTCTCTTTTCTTATTGCTCTTGCAAGAGTTTCAAGTACTGTTAAAGAGAATTGGGTCAGTGGACCGCCTTGTCTGGTTCCTCATTGCAATGGGAATGTTTCTAGTTTTTCTCCATTTAGAATGATGTTGGCTGTGTGTCTGTCACATATGGCTCAAATTATGTTGATGTATATTCCCTCCAGTCCATCTCCCTCTAGGACTTTGAACATAAATGCATGTTGAATTTGTCAAAGGTCTTCTCTGCATCTATTGAGATGACCACAAGTTTCTTGTCTTTGAGCCCAGTTATATGATTTATGATGTTTATTGACTTCTGTATATTGAACCATCCCTGCATCTCTGGGATAAAGCCACCTTGATCATAGTGGATGATCTTTTTGATGTGTGTCTGTATGTGGTTTGCAAGTATCTTGTTGAGAATTTTTGCATCTATGTTCATTATGGATATGGTTCTATAGTTTCCTTTTTTGGTTGTATCTTTACCTGGCTTTGGTAGTAGAATGATACTACCTGGCTTCATAGAAGGAATTTGGAAGTTCTCCCTCCATTTCTATTTTTTTGAATTAATTGAGTAGTATTGGATGCAGATCTTCTTTAAATGTCTGATAGAATTCTGTTGTAAATCCATCTGGTCCTGGGCTTTTTTTAGTCGGGCAGTTTTGTATTATGGTATCAATTTCTTTTTGGGTTATGGGTCTGTTTATGTTGATAATCTCTTCTTGGTTTAGTTTTGGTGGTTCCCATGCCTTTAGATATCTGTCCATTTCTTTTAGGTTTTCAAATTTAGTGGCATATAGGTTTCAAAGTATTCCCTTACAATGTTCCATATCTTTCTGGTGTCTGTTCTGATGTTTCCCCTTTCATCTCTGATTTTGTTGAATTGGAGGTGCTCTTTCTTTCTTTTGGTCAACTGGGCTAGCAGTCTGTCAATCTTGTTTATCTTTGCAAAGAACCAGGTCTTGGAATTGTTGATTCTTTGTATTGTTTTCTTTGTTTCTATTTCATTAATTTCTGCCTTGATTTTTGTTATTTCTTCTTGTCTGCTGGGTTTGGGTTTGGGTTGCTGCTTCTTTTCAAGTGTGTTGAGTTGCAATGTTAAGTCATTTATTTGTGTTCTTTCTGATTTTTTGATGTAGGCACTTCAGCTATAAACTTCCCTCTTAGGACTGCTTTCAGCATATCCCAGCGGTTTTCTCGTGTTGTATTGTCTTTTCATTTAATTCCAGGAATATTTTTATTTCTTTCTTAATTTCCTTTTGACCCATTCATCATTGAGGAGTGTGTTGTTTAATCTCCATGTGTTCATGTGGTACTTAGGGCTTCTTCGGGTGTTGATCGTAAGCTTTATTACATTGTGGTCTGATAGAATGCATGGAATTATTCCAAACTTTTTGTATTTTTTGAGTTTTATTTTGTGCCCCAGTAAATGGTTGATTTTGGAGAAGGTTCCATGGGGTGCTGAGGAGAAAGTATGTCCTTTGGTGCTTGTGTGGAATACTCGATAGATGTCTGTTAAGTCCATTTGATACATGGTATTGTTTAACTCAGATGTCTCTCTGTTAAATCTCTGCCCTGTTGACCTATCTAATGGAGACAGTGGGGTATTGAAGTTGCCTAATATTAATGAGTTGGGGTTAATTTGGGTATTTAAGTCTTGTTGTATTGTTTTTATGAAGTTGGGTGCACCAGAGTTTGGTGAATATATGTTCATGACTGTAATATTTTCTTGATTCATTGTTCCTTTGATCAAAATGTACTGTCCCTCTTTGTCTCTCCTGATTAGTTTTAGTTTAAAGTCTACTTTGTCAGATATTAGAATTGTTACGCCTGCTTTTTCCTTAGTGCCCTTTGCTTGGTATATTTTTTTCCATCCTTTCACTTTGAGATAGTGTCTGTCCTTGAAAGTGAGATGAGTTTCTTGCAGACAACAAAAACATGGGTTTTGTTTCTTAATCCATTCACATAGTCTGTGTCTTTTGACTGGGGAGTTCAGTCCATTAATATTTAAAGTTATTAATGAAAGATGGGTATTGAATCCTGTCATATTTATTTCTGTTTACATTCTTGATATAGCTGTACTTTTCTTCAGTTATACCTTCATTGGATTTCTTTCTGCAACCCCTTGGGTATAGTCATTCCTTTCTTCAGCTCTTTGTATTGCTTCCAGAACTCTCTGAAGGGCTGGTTTTGTGGACATGAATTCCTTCAACCTATTTATGACCTGGAAGATTTTTCTTTCCTCTTTGACTATAATAGACATTTTGGCTGGGTATAGTAATCTGTGTTGGCATCTGTGGTCATTAAAAACTGGGAATACTTTGGTCCAGGCTCTTCTGGCTTTCATAGATTGCACTGAAAAGTCAGTCGTAATCCTAATGGGTTTTCCTTTATATGTGACTTTTTGTTTCTCTTTTGCAGCTTTCAGTATTTTACCTTTGTTCTGTACATTTAGTGTTTTTACTATGCTGTACTGTGGAGAGTTTCTTTTCTGGTCCTGTCTGTTTGGTGTTCTGTACAATTCTGTTGAAGATCTGGTCCATGCCATTATGTTGGGATTCTTCTTCTTCCTGTATGCCTATGATTCGTAAATTTGGTCTTCTTATGTTGTCACACAATTCCTGCATATTCCATTCTTGTGATTACTTAAATTTTTCACAATCTTTGCTTGAATGGTCTAGTTCATCCACTTTGTCTTCCAGTCTTGATACTCTGTTTTCCATCTCATTCATCCTATTATTGAGGCTTTCTCCAGTCATTTCTAATTGGCTTACTAAGTGTTTCACTTCCTTCTTCATTTCAGCCTGAGTAGTCTTCAATATTTCTAACTCTTCTGAATTCATTCAGATGTTTATCCCTATCTTCCTTCAGTTCTTTGATATCGTTTTGTGTGTGTGTGTGTGTTCTTTAAATTGACTGAATTCTTTTATCATGTTTATAATTGTTCTTTTGAGTTCCATGTCCTGCATTATCTATAGGGGGTTCTCATTGTTTTCCTCTAGAGGACTATTGCTAGTTGGTGGGGATATGATATTTTGGTTTTTCATGCTATTATTTTTTCTCTGTGGTTTTGACATGTGAATTTCTTTTGTAGTTTCTGATTCTTGTGTGAGAATCAGGCCTTCGAGTTTAGGCCTGCTTTTCTTGTGAACTTTATGTGTCTTTGTGGTTTACTTTTTGGGCATGAAAAGCTGGGATCTCTAAGCCTCCAGTTCTCTCTTAATTTTATATTGGAGTGGCCGGATTGCTTTTGTCTTCAGGAGTTCCCACAGAGGCCCAATTCAGGTGAGGGTAAGATATTTTCAGACTTTCTCCAGGAATGATTTTGGCCTCAGGAATTTGGGAGTTAGACTTGCCTGGGAGCCTGGCTCAGGAAAGATGCTGGTCTAGGGCAGGTGGTGGCCCTGCCACCAAGAGATGCAAAGGCAGATCGGGAGGGAAGAGGCTCCAAGGCCTCCTGGGGACTGCACTGAGGAGCTGAGTTGGTCTGGATGCAAAGGATCAAGAAGAGGAGAGGTGAGCCCCAGCGTCCCTGAAAGAGAATGATAGGTGGTGCAGGTCCAGGGAAAGAGAGGGAGTTGAGGGCAGGGCCAGGCCCAGAAGTAGTGCTCCTGGGACCCAGAGAAGGCACTCTGTTGGTCTGGATGAAAAGGATCAGGGAGCAGTATTGGTTCCCCAGGTGTCTGGGGCCCCAAGACAAGGAATGGGGCAGGGCCCAAACTCGGAGGAGAGAAGGGCGATGGAGATGGGAGGGTGAAAGAGGCTGGGGGAGTCAAGGTGTGGAGGGCACAATGGACTTACCCCAGAGAGAGGCCTGCTTGTAGCTCAAGGAGTTTCTTTAAAAAGACAAATAAATCCATTAAAAAATGAGCTAAGTTTAAAAAAAAAGTCCAAAGAAGATATCCAAATAGTCAATGATAAAGACACTTTGTAGTACAATCCATCAACAAAATGCATGCCAAATCCACCATGAGATTCTGTTTGTCACCCACTTGAACAGCTATAGTTTAAAAGGTAAATAATAAAAGAAAGCTTGGATAATGATGCAAGGAACCTGGGTCCCTAATATGCTGCTTATAGGAAAGGACAGAAGTATAAGAATGCCTGCTAATAGTGTAGAGTTTCTTTATGGAACAACAATGTATCCCCAAGTTGACTGTAATGATGGTTGGAACTCTGAAAATAAAGTCAAGAGCTGCCAAACTCATTTAAATGTGCAAAAGCAGAGAAGCAACTTCTATCTCAATGAAGATGTTGTATTTTAAAATGTTCCTTTTAAGTGTTGAGAATTATTCAGGCAATTTCCTAAAGACTATGTGGGTACGAAGCTAGATCAGAAACAGAATCAACAATTTCATTCCAAGTGGGCAATGAAACATGGCTTTAAAGTCATTTTTCTTCTGAACATCAGACCAAAATATGTCTCTACTAGACATACACAAATTAAAATGGAAAATCCCAGGCTGCATTTTAGGTAACATTAAGTAACAGATTTCGCCAAACGTTTTCTTTTTCTAGCAAGTAAACAATACACAGGTATGCTTATGTTAATGCTTTAATTAGTAAAATGATAGATTCCATTCAGAGGGAGAGTTTTTCTAAATGATGGCTGAGATAAGCAATTACTAGCTTAAAACTCTTCATTCAATTTTCCAAGCAAGCATCCTTAGGTCCTGTTTAAGTCCATTGATCCCCTCACTCAGTATCTGCATGGGAGCAGTTAATAATTGCCAGTGGGATGCTCTAAATCATTGGCCAGGATTCTTCTCCTTCTCTTGACATTTTGGAACTATTGGATGGATTGATTAACAAATATTTATTGGCTGACTCATACATGAAGGATTGTATCACATCATTAGAGAGGGTAATATTTTTTAAAAGCATAGAATGAATATAATCCAATTAAGTACCTAAGGATTTTTCTACAAGAATATTGACTGTTTCATGAACACCAATTTGAGTTTTATAAGTGACAATAAATTGAGAATACATGAAGATGGATGAATGCTGGAATAAGTGCAACAAATGAAACATTTAAATTATACTACCAAGGTGAATCCACCCTGCATATCATTGGCCTGTAGCTGTCTAATAATTCTTCAATATTCTCATACCTCCAAGACTAACCCTTTTACCAAAAAAAATTTTCTAGGAAGATTTTATGTTTTTAAAAATTAGTAAGGATTTATGAAGTGTCTTTTAAGTCAGAAGCAAAAGAATCCCCCTTTTGTACCATATCACTTCAGCAGTACATTGAGAAATTGTCTCGGGTTAATGTGTCCAGCATCTGCTTATAATGGGTGGCATTCACAATAATGCTGGATGTAAAAGAGATGCAGGATGGCAGGGAATTACACATAAATCCTTCTAAATTGCTATGAGTAAATACTAAGGAAAGTTCACGGTAGGCATCGGAGCAATCACTTGACCATCTGCCTAGAGTTCTTGGCATAGGAGACAACGATTAGAGTGTGAACTGGAAAACTGAGCTTGCTCCGAATTACCGAGGACCTTGGTTAGAAAATTAGTTTTAAATACAAGGATTCTGGTATTAAGGGATTCAATAAGATGAAAATGAATTATATGAAAATTCTCAGGAAGTGGAAAGGGAGAACAGGCAAGAAAAATGACAGGACCATGACTAGAGAAAGGAAAACATCACCATGAATCAGAGAACAAGAAAGATGGTTTTCACAATAATTGATGCAAAGACTGAAGCTTGATTCAGAAAATCACTCTGTAATTCCTCTTCTCAGATAACTCTCAAGACGCACAGTGTGTGGATCTGGGTACTCAAAGCTGAAGCCATACAGAAACCTTTCAAGACTGGAACACCTACTCAACTCTTCCCAGAGAGCCACAGGATCAATAACAATTCTTTCTCTCCTAGCAAGTGTGCTGATTCCTGAGCACTCCTTCTACACAAGAGGTTTACCTCTATTCTGTGAGCTCTTCAACCTTTTTAAAAGTAAGGGCTAGAAAATTTAAATTGAGAAGGGTACTTCATAGACAACAAGGTAGTTTCCTATCAGAAAGTAAACACTTCAATTGTTTCTTCATGTTATTCAGTCAGTCACAAGCCTTTCCATGTTTGTTTTAGCATGTGAGAAAAATGCCCAGGTCTATGTTAGGAGGGATGTTAGGAGTGATGTAAGATACATATCATCTTTTGTTGTGAAATAACTTTATAACTTTCCTCAGCTTTAAATTGTTGCCATTGAGTTGATGTTTTGTTTTATTTTTGGAGAAAAGGTCTTATTATGGAGTCCAGGCTGGCTGACTGCTTCTTTGTACAAAAAGCTAAAAGAGAAGTTGGGTGTGGTGGTGCATACCTTTAACTATCGCACTCAGGAGGCAGAGGCAGATGAATCTCTGTGAGATCAAGGCCAGCATGGTCCATAGCAAGGTTCAGAGCAGCTGGGGCCACAGGAAAACTGTCTCAAACAAACAAACAACAATAATAACAAAAAAAAACAAAAGAGGAAAACTGATGAAATGTCTGTTTTCAAATCAGCACATAATTATAGACATTGAAGGTTTATCAGCCATATGTATTTTTTTTTCTTGTGCGTTAAATTTTCTGTTTGTCCCTGGATTTTTTTTAACGCCACATTCTTCGGCACAATATGTGCCATTTAGTTAATTCTAAAATGACTTTAACTTTAATATTTTAGTTTTTATTGCAAAATTATGGCTTCAAATTACATTAGTGCCATTCTTCTACAATATAATGATTTTTAAAGTCATTACTGGGAACTGAAAAACTCACAAGCCAGCTCTCCTGTCATATGGTATAACTAATTTAACAAATAGTCCTATCATATTCAGGCCTTCATATCACTACAAGATTATCAATACAGCTGGTGGATTTATTTTAAAGTGTTCCTCCTTCTTCCAATGACAGTTTTCACAGATGGAAGCTCCCTTCCAAGATAAACTCCAATCTGTTGCATTTAAAAAATACTTGGGCCAAACTTCAATAAGTTTGCATGTGTGAGAAGGGTGAATTAACATTGCTTATGTTCCTGGCTTAAGCTATCTAACGGTGAATGCGTGGATGTACATTAACTGAATAGGAAATGTCTTTAGTAGCACATGCTGGACACAGGAGAACCAGGGATGCTTTTTGTGTAAAGCTGTCATGGTCCCTCAGTGTACAACCTGTGAGGCTCAGACATTTGGCAAAGCAGTTGTGAATCACCATGATCAGAACATGCAAAAAGCCTCCAGAGCCAGGTGCAGTGGTGCATGTCTGCCATCCGAGCCCTTGGGAGGCTGAGGCAGGAGGATGGAGAATGTGAAGCTAGACTGGGCTACACATGAAATCTTGTTAAAAACAGAGAAAGAAAGAAACAAAATCCTTACCTTCACAATATTTGAGGAGGGACAAAGGAGAAGAATAGGGTAATTTTGATGGGTTTCTTTCTGAAGACGCTCTTATCGCCATATCATGTATATTAAATTTTGGTAAATTTTATATAATTAGATTTTTACAACTAAAAATTTAGTCAAGTGTCTGAGTTAAAACTAAATGTGTAAGGAAATAAACATGTCATTCCTGTGGAAAATAATTTTTTACTGTCTATGAGTTGTTAAACTGGAAAATTTACACACACACACACACAGAGTTACACATGCATACACACAGGTATATACACAATTATATATGGACACACATACACAATTACAAAATTAAATACAGGGAGAGAGAGAGAGAGAGAGAGAGAGAGAGAGAGAGAGAGAGAGAGAGAGAGAGAGAGGCCGGGGAGAGATATATATATATATTTGTTTTCTTTTTTTTCTTACAAAAAACATGTGAATGGAGTTAGATATTCATAGATTTGGGTTCTATTTTTTATTACACAAAAGCCATGTAAGTGAGGGTGAAATGTAAAATAAAAGTACTTGACAAAGATGCAATGCTGTCTATTATTTATCATAAAATAAATGCAATGGGCTTAAGTCAGAGCTGTATTTCCCCTTAGGCTTTTTCTTCCCTAATAAGGCTTTTGTAATTGTTAATTCTATGAGCTTAAGATTTTAATGTTTATGAAAGAAAACCCATATCAGGAAGAGGAATACAACAGTAAAAAGAAAAGCTATAAATGACTGGGAAAAAAACAACAACCACACATTTAAAAGCTGAAAAACTGGCAAGGACATATGCAAATTGGGACAAAACACTTCTAAAGAGAACATCATTAAAAAAATAGGCACTTCCATTTCTCATATTTCATGCATCCCATCTCCTATTCTTTATTTAATGGACTTAATGACTTATAATATCCCCAATAAATTAGTGAAAACAGCTTTGTATATGTGTGTAGATATATCCAATTCAATAATCATTTGACATATATAAATATATATAAAACCTCTTGATAAGCACCAGACATGATGAAGAATCAGCATTTTTGTCCCTATTTTGCTTTAAACATTCATCAATATCCAAATCCATTTTTGTGTATTTGGATATGTGTATTTATGGAACTGTGTGTATACATGTGTTCATGTGTTTGCAGGTGCACATATGTGCATGTGTGTGTGGTGGCCAGAGGTCAACCTTGGGTGTTGAGCTTCCAATTTGTTTTTTGATAGGATGTCTCCTTGACCAGTGCCCACCAGTTAGGCCATGCTGACTGGGCAGCAAGACACAGGGATCTGCCTATTCTTGACTTCCCACCACTGGGATTAAAGCAAGTATGTCAACTTTATTACATAGTTCTGGGGATCGAACTCAGGGCCTCAGGCTTACATAGTAAACGCCAGCTGAGTTATATCCCTAGCCCAGTAAATTGATATTTTAGCATTTTATTATGATTGTTCAAATGATATTTCTTTGAAAATGATTTATCAGTATTTTTTAATTAGAGCAGATTGACAGGATTCTCTTTCTTTGCATGGCTATGGCAGCCTTTAGAGCAGTGTATTTGTAAATAGAAATTTGTGAGCTGCTTACATTTTCTGACATTTTCTCTTATTTTTTTGTTAAAGACAGAGATCAAGTATAATCAATATTTCTTGACTGAAACTAGATATAACACTAGAAATAATTATCAACTACCATTTAACTATTAATATCAAATAAGCCTATAATGATAAACTAAAAAATAATAAAGTACTTCAGAGTTTTTAAATGATATCAACATATGTGTAAAATGTAAAAACCACATTAATGCAGAAAAATGCTAAAAAGTAGATTTTATAAGAAATTTACAAATTTTTTTAAGTTACACTGGACTAAGAAACATGAAAATATAAACAACAGGATGCAACATTAGTTTATTTTACATAAACCAGAATTTTGATAAGGCAATTTACCATAATCATTATTTAAATTCTTCAAAAAGATGGTGCCTCTTGATATCTAAGCACCACCACAAATACAGAATCCAAGATGTTAGGGTTGACGATTATTAGAGTTAAAAAACAAAAAGAAAATGGTAGATGTCTACAAGTGTGATTTACAGGTTTACATCTTGTGAGAATTCTAAAAGTATCATTGATTGATTATATTGTGTAATTTACAAGTGAAAGTGAATGTTTTCACTTGAGAAATTAAAACGTGAAGTTTAACATTATCAGACTCTTCCATTCACATTATAACCACTCACTACCAGGCCTCCCTCATGCTCCTGAACTCGTCTCATACCTTACATTAAAATATGAAGTTCACCATTAATTATTAAATTACAAATTTAGTTCTCTCAGTTTGGTTAAAGCTTTATTTATATCTTATGTGTACATGAACATGTCCATGTGAGCACTGCATGTGTGGAGGTGCTCATGGAGACCAGAAGAAGGCATACAATCCACTGGAACTGGAATTACAAGCAATTCTGAATCACTCTATGTAGGTTATGGGAACCTAACCTGGGTTTATTATACTAGCAACAAGTGTTCTTAAGCTCCAAGCCAGCCCTCTAGCCCTCTTGCTAAGTTTTTTTAACATATATTTTTTTTAGTTTTTATGCATTTCATATAGTAGATCTTAATCAAATTTAGATCCCCTCCACAGTTTTCTGAGACAGGGTATGCTTAACATACTGGCTTTGGTCTCATAAAAATCCTCCTGACTCTGCCTCCCTTGTGCTAGAATTAAGACATAAATTATTCTGATTTTGAAATATTAAATTTTGAAATATTTAAATAATAAATTAAATTAACTGGCAATAGTCTGAGTGGAACCAGAATAATGCCTTAAATATGAGCATGTTTACTGTAACACATACATACAGACAGACAGGCATACTAAAATTATATTTGAGTTCTAGGGTGTTAAAGTAAGAGTTCAATATCTGGATACATTATTGTGGTTAAAATATTTCCACTTAGTAGAGAATCTTATACTGGATTCAGGCTACCTGAGCTATGCTACGACCGGTCCAAATGATTGATAATTTTTCAATCTCTCATTTAATTAAAAACTGATTGGCAACAAAATAAATACTGGAAGTTTCATAGTCATTGTTGTTGTTTTTCTTTTTTAAAAAATAATTCAAATGATCCCGTGATTCTTCAGTAACAAATATATTAATGGCAGTTTATCCACTGATGGTAAGAAGATCTCCAACTAATCTTGCCTAAAATATTCTAACGAATTAATAATTATAAAAGTAAATACACCGCTTGTTACTGCACATCATGTACAGTGTGTGCACATCTGTGTATCATGCATACATGTGTGCTCTTGTATTCAGTCGGTGCCATGAAATATTTTAATAAGTCTCCAGTGCAAGTTCTATGTGATATTTTAATCATCGCATATAACAAATACCTGGCTATTTGTGGCATTATAACTAGCATGAAATTTCACACTATTTTCTTCTATGTTTTAAAAATGTCAGACTATTTTGGGGGGTTTGCTCTTTATTGCCAAGAAGATGATATATTTCTTAAGTGACAGTATTCTGTGTTATATACTACAGTGTTATTATACTGTGGACACAAATCGATTTCTCAAAAAAGTCTTCCATCTCAAGCATATTAATTTAAGCCTACTGTTGCTTTCAAAAATATAATGAGTATTGATTGTAATAATTTACTTTAAATTCATCAGTTTTTCAAAGCAGTCTTCAAAAAGTTAAACACAAATATATTTAATATAAAGTTCAGTGCTTTATGCCTTTTACTCAGTACTTCAGATGTTAGTAACATTTATAAACTCTTGTTCTCATAGCTAATATGTTCGTTATTCGGTCCTTCGTGTTTTTATGGTGAATTACAACATTACATGATATGAGGCAGCTAGAAGCTCATTACATGGAGATTCTGGAAGGTTCCCCTATATTAACAAGCCGCTGTGCTCTAAGGCATAAATCACCTACCCTTCACGGATTCAAAATATCTTTTATAAGCAATGTGGCTATCAGTTTGATTAAAATTCCATTTACCCTCGCATTTGTTGCCTTTACTTGATAATATTTTTTGTCTTTTTGAGACAGGGTCTCCCTGTAGCCCCAGCTGTCCTGGAATTCACTATGTAGACCAGGCTGGCCTTGAACTCACAGAGATCTGCCTGCCTCTGCCTCCTGAGTGCTGGGACTACAGATGTGTTCAACCATACCTGTCCTCCATATTCCTTAATTTTTTAAAATAAATTTTATCTATTGTATACATTTTTTGGTCCTTTTGAGATAAGATCTCCCAGTAGCCACAGCTGACCTTGAACTCACAGAGATCAGCCTGCCTCTGCTTCCCAAGTGCTGGGACTGTACAGGCATACGCCACCACGCCTGGCTAATATTTTTTAAAATCCCAAATAACACACCATGGCCTCTTTATATAGATTTTTGCTCTCTCAAGATGATTTAAGAAAGAAAACTTGGTGATAAAACTTCTTTATATGAACACACATTATTATAAACTGTTTTAAAACTAATTTAATTGTGTATAAAAATTGGAGTATGTTTAAATGCGTCTGTTCACTGACTAGTAGAATTATGTGTTTTTTCCTGTAAAACTTACTTGTTTTATATTCTGAAAATCCTTTCTCATTAAAACAGATTTACATTATTTGCAGATTCTATACAACTTATAAATGCAATTTACATTTAACCAACATTTCCTTTGAGTTACAGAACACTGCCAGATTTACTTAAACAGTCACCTATTGAAGAAAGTTGAAGCAAAGCAATGACTGTTATACTAACTCTGATTGAAAGTAAAGTGCAATATTTTAAAACCTCAAAATATTACAAAACAAGACAAATTTTAGATGAGCATCAATGAATGAAGAGACAATGACAAAGCTATACCTGTGTTCTGAACACAATGGAATAATTATGATATGTGATTTAGAATATAACAGCCCAGTCCTTTATCTTTAACAAGAGTAAATTTAGTATTCTAGGATACCAGATTCAAAAATAAGAAGTTGTACATTAAATTCAAGGTTTAATACTGGAAATTTCAGTTCTTAGCTACATTAACTGATACATGATGTAGGCCAAGGTGTGCATACACTTGTGCTAATCACTTGCAATTGGTATATTTATTATAGTTTGAACATACTGCTCATAACTATTTTGGAGATTTTTTTTTGCTTCCAAAACTATTTCTATATGTAGAAAATGCTAGAATATTCTGAAAAATGACTGCAATATCTTAGCTAATGATAAAATACAGCTAATATGGCATAGTAATTAAAATAACTAATTTTGTATTAGATAGGTAGATGATAGATGACAAATAGACAAGTAGAGAATTTAAATATGTCTAAATTAATATATAATTAAATATATGACAATGGAGGCAATTAAAAATATTAGAGGAATATAAAATTTAAAAAAGATAACTATAAGCCATTTGGGACAAAAGAATCAACAGTCATTCACTCTTCACACAAAAATAAAAATTTTATATTATGGCCCATCATATGTTACTTTAAAATCTATCTTTGCCAATGAATTTTAATTTACTCTAAGTAAAATACATGTGTTCATTATAAAAAGTTATATAACTTACATATTTACAATGAAAATCTCAATAACTTCACCATGCCCCAACCCAGTCAGAGAGGAGACTAAAGTTACATTATACACACCAGTGCTAAGACTAGTTTATACTAATTGGAACTTACTTCATAGAAATAATGTCATGCTTCATATTGCTATAAAAATTGTCCCTTTTCATTTAGTAAGAAGACTTTTCTAATTAATAACTATAACAATTCATTTTTAAGCATTGCGACATTCTATAATATGAAATATCCTAATAGATTTGCTTGGCTAAAGCTATTATCAGTTGATTGCCACCTCAAACAATAGTATAGTTGCAAACGGTATCATTACGCATATGCCCATTTGTGTGGTGGGGTTTTCATCTTTAAGGAGAGCACATAATAAACCATTGCTGGTCAACCACTGTGCAAGTACATTTGTACTGAATTACTTGTAGATTCATTATAGCTTACACTTTGTAATTTACAATTGTTCAACACACACATTCAGCACATATACACATACACACATATACTATACATAGATTTTAGTAATTTTCATATAAATATTCATTGTGTGATGTTTGATTTTAATATCACTTGTCACAAATTAGGGTCATTTGACTAGGGAGCTTCCACTGAGAAATTTTCCAGATTGCCTTTATTAGTGTGGGAAGACCCACCCCGGATTGAGCAGAACCCTTCCATAGCAGGCCAGATAAAATGGATCACTCGGAAGGAAAGTTATTTGCTTTTACGCTGTTGTTGCTACTGTTGCTGAGTCCTTCTCAGTTATCAGAACCAATGTTTCCAGTTTCCAGGTTTCCATCTTTGACTAAAGACTAATGGCTCTCTAAGAACCATCCAGGTTTGGGCCATCAGACTGAGATGCTGATGCACCCAGCCCTTCCAGGGTCTCTGCCTCTCAAGGTGAGAAGGCGACTGTGGGAGTACTCTAGTTGCTAGGCCCACACTCAGCCTCAAGGACTGAGCAACTACCATGTTCTCAACCTTTCAGGGATGTGACAATTGGTTGTTACTATTTCAACATAAGCTGATTTAATAAACCCTTCAAATATATTTATTCATCCTATCAGTTCTGTTCCTACAGAGAACTCTGACTAATACACATTATATGAAATTTCTCATTTCCTTCCTACTAAAAAGCATAGAATGTCATGTAACTTTGATCTGCACCAAGCTGATAAAAAAGAACCGTGATAACCTGCCTTTTGGCTTACATACTTGGAGTAATATGTAAGTACTATAGCTTTAGTACAGTTATTAATCATTTGTATCACCACTTTTATAATGTCGATGACATCTGTCCTTTCCTACAAAACAGCACAGCTTGTAGTTTGTCACAAATCTCACCAACTTTTTGATTTGGAAACATTGTAACACTTGATCTGAAATAAACATGAGAAATAATTTTCCCACTGGTATCATGTAGTCAGCATTTAAAAAATGGATTTTAGTACATATGTAATAATATTTATATTCATTTAATATATAGCTTTTAGTATTTTAAATGATCCTTAAATATATCTAATGCTTGTATGTTGCCGGGCCTGGTGGTGTGCACCTTTAATCCCAGGGAGGCATTGGCAGGAGGAGCTCTGTGAGTTCAAAACCAGCCTGGTTTACATAGAGAGTTCCAGGCCAGCTGGGGCTACAGGGAGACCCTGTCTCAAGAAGACTTAAAAAAAAAAAAAAAAAAAAAAAAGAAGAAGAAGAAAAAAAAAGAACCATTTATGAAAGCACTGTAGGTTTTCTACTGAACCAACAAATGATGTTCATTACATATATCTCCCCTTTATTTTTACTTATTCTTATCTGTGCACTTGTGTTTTTCTATGCCAACACTATAGAGTTTAAATTATAATAGCTTTAGAGTAAATATCAATATTTATCACAATAAACCATATTTTTTGCTTTTTAAAATTTTTTTTGTCCTTAAATATTCCCAATCCCCCCCTCAATACTTTCCTATAAAAATTTGAGCTTTTTAAAATCACCCACTATTTTCTAAATACTTTTCTAGGTTTATTGGGACTATTTAAATGGCATACTAGTTTTATTCTATGATCTCCATAATTACAAAATTAAAATTCTGGGATAATATTTAATAAAAAGTCATCGTTCATGAGTCTATGACTAGGTATGTCCAAGGACCTAGACACTGAAGAAGGGCACTGAAGGGGCTGGAGAGATGGCTCAGTGGTTAAGAGCACAGGCTCTTCTTGCAGAAGACCCTGGTTCAGCTCCCAGCACCCACATACATAGATGTTGCTAACTACCATCCATAACTCCAATTCCAGGGGATCTGACACCCTTTTCTGACTTCCAGAGTCTGAAAGTACATAAATCTACACCATCACAAAGACAAAGATAATTGCACATTCACCTGAAATTGCCAAAAAAAAAAAAAAAAAGCCTTCCTATCTTTTGTAAGGAACTGCCCGAAGATAAGGAAAAATAACCACTTACCAAATTTATAATAATCTAACTTCAAGAATATTTTTGGCTTAACCCCAAGAGCCTTCCCAATTTGAAAAAACAAACAAACAAACAAAAACAAACAAACAAAAAACAACAAGCAGGGATTTTCAGGTCCTTCCAAAACCTGATGGTAAAGCTACCAGACAGAACCAAATATAAATTATTTCTAAAGAACATCCATTTGTCAGACATCAAAGAATTCCTACCAACAGAGCTTCAAGAAAGAGCAGATTTTAAAATTCACATCATTAGACATACAAGGAAATGAGAAGATGACACAGACGGCATAAACAGACGCTTAGTAACAGGATAGTGGAACTGTAGAGTAGAAAAGAAAATATTTTACCTTCAGTTTGAAAAGTACAGCTCGAGGAATAATAAACTCTGGCAAATTAGAAGCTAGCATAAAAAAAAACTCAGAAATAAAAGATATAATTGCATTTGAAATTCAATGGAGTATTTTAAAAACATTGTAAACTGGTGAAGAATCTATCAGTACAGGTCAAAAGAGAAATAAAGAAAATTACAATATAACACCTCCACAAAAAGTAAGGAAAAGATGAGTTTTTGAAAGATAAATTAAGAATGATAAAAAAGAATGCAACAAGATTTAATATATAACAAGAGTTTCATAAAGTAAAAAGAGATAAACAATGAGAAATCCTCATATCAAAAGACAGTAACATATGTATTAAATAATTGCCATGAAAACAAACTAAGATAAATTACACAGTTATAAAATTATTGAGCAGCACTGATATAAGTTATTTAAAGCACCACTTTTGAGGCTGGAGAGATGGTTCAGTGGTTAAGAGCACTTCCTGGACATGAAGAGGACCTGGGTTTTATTCCCAGCACCCACACAGAGACTCACAACCATCCACCCATAACTCTAATTCCAGGGGACTCAACACCCTCTTCTGACCTCCACAGGCATTGCATAATACAAGCACACCTACCTACATGCAAGCAATACACTCATATACATAAAATAAAACAAAAATAAATAAATAAAAAGCCCACCACTCTCCCAGGATACTACCGATAAGTGAGGAGTAATGTGATTTCCACTCACCTTCCAGCAACAGATGTGAGCCATAAAAGATACTGAAATAAGAGCCTTCATGAAATAACAAATGAAAAATACCAACCCCAAAATCTATGGATAAAATATTTTTTTAACTAATTTAAAATAGAAACAGATTAAGAAGCAAAAACTAAATGACTGGTAAAAGACAGCCTTTCTAAGTAGAATTTTAAAGAATTCCAAGAAGACATCAATTGCTTACACATAGAAATTTTGAGATAAAATATAAAGCCAGGTATATGACACATGGCTTTAATCCCAGCAATAAGGAGGCAGAGACAGATGACTCTCTGTGAGACTGAGGCCAGGCTGGTCTACATAGCGAATTCCAGGCTAGCCAGGGCTACATAGTGAAAACCTGCCTCAAAAAATAATAATAAATATATATTGTCCAAATGTGAATAAAGCTAATCCAATATTAACTATATTATTAGTAACATTTGCATGATTTTTAAAGAAATAGAATTACCATACACAAAACATTATCATTTGAAATGGGAAAGAGTTAATTAGAATTAAAGTACTTTATTCTGTGTGAAACAAAAAAAAACCCCTCAGGTTAACAAATGCCTAATGATCGGTACCTATGACATATATAACACCCAACAACTGAACGTTCATCTGTGAGGGGAACAGTCAGAGGAGCTTAGAGCCACTGACTTAACCACATGGGCAAATGTGGATTTGTGGACAACAGTTATGTACTGTGAGAGCTAACAGGGACTTTGTTTGTTACCAGCCTTTGCTATCTTGACATATCCTTCAATAGCAAAAAGTTAAGTCGATATTCATGAAATGGATATTCTTGGAGTGGTGTTCATAATGATATAGATTCTAACAATACAGAGCTCATGTACCAAAGAAAAATTGAAATCCTGTCACTTCCTTTTCATTTAATATAACTAAAATATTTATATATTTAAAATTTTCTGAGGAATAAATTACGGTTTTCTGAGAATCTCTGCTCCACTTTGCTAGTTCAGTATAGTTATGGAAGAAGAAAAACCCAACCAACCTACATTATGCACTGTGTATTTGTACACCCCTACTTAGGCACTAAGGAACAAGTGATGACTTTTTAATTTAAAAAATCATATAATTAAAGCATTACTTTTAGATTATTCTGGAAAAAATCAACATTTTGTCTATGACCATATGAAGCACTTTACCTTTAAAAGTGAAATTCAAAGCCAGAAAAGGATGCCCCACCACATGCTCTGTTGCCACACATCATACATGCATCACACAAACACATATACATACTGAGATTACTTTTAAAAGAAATATAAATACTATTTTCAATAGTAATTGTCAGCAAATTTTCCTGGCTCTGATTTATTTGAGGATCTATTGGAAAGAAGAGCTGTTTGTTATTTTTATTTGTGTGTGTGTGTGTGTGTGTGTGTGTGTGTGTGTGATGAATTATGTGTGTGAATGTGTGCGAGTGTGGGTATTAAGTACCTCACACAGCATGCCTGTGGAGCTCAAAGGAAAACCTTGGGTGTCAGTCATCACCTTTCTCCTTGTCTGCCTCTGAGTATACCAGCTGGCTTTCCCATGAGCCTCCAAGGAGTCCCCAGTTTCTACTTCCCTTCTTGCTGTGGGAACACTGGAACTTCAGATACACACTACTGTGTCCGGCTTGACTTGGATCTGGGGATCCAGACCCACATCTTCAAGCTTGCATAGCGGGGGGCTTTACCCATCGAGCAATCTTCCCCAGTGCCAAAGAAGAGCTTTTCACTTGATACTAAATCATTCAAGGAATCTTTTCTCTAATGTGCGTTATTTAATTTATATGTACATAAAAGGCACAGAAATCTACAAAAATATTCAAATGAATAGGAAGAAAGTCAATGTTTTATAATTTAGAACAATAGTTTTAAAAAAGAAAATACATCACTATTGTTCAAAATACAGGACGATGAAATGGATGAACACTTTCACAGACTTTTTTCCTCACTGTACTGATAGATTGGTCTCGTGCATTCTTAGATAAAGTAGTATTTTTTTTAAAAGGAAAACCATCTTGAAATATAGCCCAGTGTTCACAGTTTGATGAATCTGAAACGTGTACTTCCAATTGAGAGAGACAATTGCAAAGAACAGCTTGCACAAGCCGAACAGAGAAAAAGTGACTGTGGAGGGACAATAGAGTTGAGTGCACCTTTCGAAACCAGAGCTGTAATCCAGTTTGTAAGAAAATAAAGCATGGATGCATTGGCCTCAACTCCAGTGAATCACAGAAGCCTAACACAATACAACACAAGTGACATCCTTTTCTCAGAGAGGCGCAAGGCTCACTGAGTTAGGCGATTCAATTACCCTCTCACCCTGGGATGAAGACCCCCCCACTCCTGTGTTCAGGTCCACTGGCAGATCTATGTAGGACAGCCTACACTGATCATAGCCAGTAAATATCTAAAAAGCTGCAGACTTCAAAGGACAAAAGTCTTTGACCTTTCATGATTGCTACAATGATTCTTCAGGAAAACATTACAAAAGTTTCTTAAAGGCAGGACAAAGGATTACATTTTCAGTTAAATATCCTCAAGTCTTTTGAATTAATGTGGTTATCTATTTAAATAAATATCTAAGCAGAATGCTTTATGAAGTAGTATTTAGGAACAAATTAACGACACGAAAGGAGTTTTTCCAAAAATAGCAATGGCCCCCAGATGTGTTATAAACTCCTCAGACAATGCTATGACTCTCTTTTTGGCCATTTTTTTCTATGAATTTGTGCAGCTTTTGAGTAAGCAGGTGTGTACCCTTAGTGTCACAAAAAAGGTACTGAGCCTGGAAATGTTTGTAGAAAAGTTGATATGAATGCTCTTTCAGGATTGATGGCCATCAACACACTCATATTTGATATGAGGATTGTGTGTGTGTGTGTGTGTGTGTATGTGTGTGTGGAGAGAGAGAGAGAGAGAGATAGAGAGAGAGAGAAAGCTAATATATGTGTGTGTATATATATATATACACACATATATATTAGCTGAAATATTTTAGACTACAGTCTCCATACATTTTGATAAAACCCTATTAAAGGAGCATAATTCCAACATTTCCAGTATAGTCTACATGGCATTTCTTCACAGATAACACAAAATTCTTGTAATGTTGAAAAATTTTGAATACTGTGATAACCCTAACCCTAACCCTAACCCATTCCTTTCAAATGAATAGGAAAAAAAAATCAATGTTTTATAACTTAGAACAATTTAGAAGATTTATTCTTCTAAATTATAGAACAACATGGAGCAGGTTTCCCACCATCTACTGGATTAAGACCCAGATGTGGATTATGTTATTCATGAATTTTTACAACCTAACCAACGATCTGCTTTTCTGTTTCCAATTTCTCTTTTTCGTGGAATCTAGGCTTTGTTTACTGATGCTGAATTACATTTCCCCAAAGAGGCCATGCTTTTTATTCACATTCCTGCCTTTATACATGTTGACTAATCCTCTGGTTAATGGATTACAGCATCAACCACAACACATTGTAATTAGCTGTTTTTAAAACTGTGTCTTTCTGTAGACTTCATTATGAAGCTTATTATGATTATTAAGACAGGGTGACAGCGAAGAGCATCTTAGTGTCCGGCAGTGTGTCTGCCAAACAATAGGTGCTCAATAATTAATATTAGCAACTAAAATGACAATCACTTTTATACAGTTTCCACACTAAATCAATAGAAGCAGTAATCTTTCCACATCAGTAAAACACACAGGAAATTACTACATTAAACATATTAACTGAAAGTCTTATTCGTTTTTCACCAACTTTGCTAAGAGAGATGCAGCACAAACTAGACCCAATAGGTTTCAAGAAAGAAACGAGGACAAAAATTTGGGTGAGAAGAGAATGAGGTGGACGAGGGAGAGTTGGGGAAATAAATATGATCAAAATTCATAATATGAAACTCTCAAAGATCCAATAAAATTTAATAAGTAAAGAAAGCAGGGCTTAGATTTTCACTGATTTTAAAAAATTGAAAATCAAAATTTTCTTTATTCCAATAACATCCCTAGAAGACATTTGAATAGTCTGTTCTCAGCTACAAATATGTATGTAATTACTTCAAATCTTAAACAAATTAAGTGAATTGTAGTAAAAGGGAAAAGGTGATTCCTTTCATGTATTTCAATGTGTGAGACTAAATGCAAATGTGCATTTTAGAGCAAAGGTATTTTGGCAGTTTAAATTTGTTCTGATGATCAATGAAAATTCCCACCATTTGGAAGCTTAAGCTGAGCATAGTCTAGTCAATGAAATCCTTATAGGAAAAAATACATTCGTTTCAAAATAAACTGTCTTTAGGACAAACAGTACTATGCATTTTCACAGCACTCCCATCACAATTACGAAGTACTAAATTAGTAATTTGTGCCATATCTTCAAATGCTTACAGATAGCACATTTTGGTATCTTGCCAAATTTATTAAGACATTCGTGCTTTAATGAAAGTGACACTAGAGATCAGGATCCAAAGGTTATTAATTTTTGCATCCAGCGATATCGCTCAGCTCACCTTGTTGGCGATACTTGTAATGAATGACTTAACATCTAGATTTGTCGGACAGCTCTTCTGGCAGGGGGCATCTGCACATTTCAAGCACCTAGGGAATAAAATGACTCTGGTAAAAAAGTTACAAAGTAGCTGAAATTTTCTCTTTCTATTTTTACCTTATACCTATTCTTAGTTAATGTCTAATATACACAAATAGAATTCATAGGCTTGGAATAAAACCTTAAATAAAGCAGTAAATACACAGCCTCTGTATTTCCCTTTTGCACACCTCCTGAGATGTGTGGAAAAGCATCGTTTGGACTATTTATATCCCGTTCTCTCTGAACTCCTATGTTTTATCAGGATCATACCTGAGATACATCACTGACTCTTTTACGGTACCAGTTGACTTTGATCCCTCACTATATCGACAATTCTTACTGCATACAGTATTTTATGACAATGTTTGAATATCTTAAACACCACAATTATAGAAATGCAAAGGTAATCGCTGACTTTACTAGTTATAATGTTCCTTTTTCCTCCCTTCTCTCCCAATTCCATCCGGTCTCGTTTGCCCTCTCTTCCTTCCTCCTTCCCACCCTCTTTTTTTTTTTCCTGGTGTCTTTCACCTTACAGTCCATTCACAGAATAACTGAGTTCTGTAACATCTGCTTCAAAGCACAGCCCAGATTCATCTCCTTCAAGAACAAAGCATTCACTTCCCCAGCTGCCTTCAGCTCACACAAAAAAAGACTAAGGTCCTGTCTCCCTTGCTAGTGGCAGGATTCATGCAATTATAGGTCAGTGAGAGAGGGTTAGAAGTGTAGACACCTTGGAATGACTGTCTACCCAATACCACTGCTTTCACTTTGTGTGGGATATTAATATCTAAATAAAGTTCTGGCATTCCAATTACAACTCAGAATCTTCTCCCTGGGGCACTGACCAGAGACTTGCTTCAACTTTAGCATACCTAAGGACCTTGTGGGAGCTAGTGAGTGTGTACATTCCACTGAGGTTTGAGGCGTGCCTGGTCAGTCTGAGTTACTGCATCTCTAAAATGTTATTGATACCCACACTGTGGAACTGCCACACTGCCATGCTATAACTGCCTTAGGGACGGAAGCAAACGCTGGCTGCACCCATTTTTCATTTGTATATTATTTGCTCATTTATTCACTCATGTAATGAATATTTGAGGATCCCCTGTGTGTGATTAAGCTTATGGACTGAGAAAGCACTGGGAGCCTCATCTTCAGCGAGGTGGCATTGAAAGGTGTCGTGAAACCTTCAAGAAATAGACTAGGGGGTGGAGAGATACTTCAGTGGTTAAAGGCATTTGTAGAGAAACTGGATTAGGTTCCCAGCACCTATATGGCAGTTCACAATCATCTCTAACTCCAGTTCCAGGGGCTCTGAATCCTCACTGGTCTCTGGGGCACCAAGCACACATGTGGTGCACATACATGCACGTAGGCAGAGTCTCATGGACATAAAATAAAAATAAATAAATCTTTTTTAAAAAACGGAGTGGAGTCCACTTGGAAGACGAGTAATTGAGGGTGCTAGTCTCAGAGAACTGATGAGGCTCTCTTAGTTCTTACATGAGGCTTATTATTAAAGAGCAAGTCTGGTTTCTTCCTTGCTTCTCTGGCTTTTTTTCTTGGCATATAGCATCTCTCTCTCTCTCTCTCTCTCTCTCTCTCTCTCTCTCTCTCTCTCTCTCTCCATACATCATAAAGCTCATATCGTAGCATAACCATGTAATTTTGGCATTTGTCCTCTCAAACTGTAAGCTAAATAAACTTCGCCATATACATCATCCTACCTCAGTTATTTTGTTATAGTAACAGGAAACAATCTAGTATATTTGTTATATGGCAGATCTTGGAGTGCATGAATGTAAAAATATTGGCCCTGTCTTATGGAACTCAAAGATCAGAAATATAGAGAACAATGAAGAGTTAGTAATTGTCAATAGATTTAGTGAAACTACGCACAGGCAGCATATAAGGTAATCTTGGAGGGAGGAGTCAAGAAAAATTCATTGAATATAATAATACTTAAAGAAGCCTGAAGGATAGGCAGGCATTAAGGAAGAGAATCACGGTGAGATTGATAGTATAGGGCGTTTCAAGAGATTGATTCAACAGCAGAAACAGCATGTGCCAAGGTTTGGAAAGGAAAGAACATTTCAGGGTAGGTGAAGTAACAGAATTTAGTCTGATCTAAAGCAAGAAAGGGTTAAGAGAGAAATTAGAAATTGGACTGGAGAGACACAACTTCAGAAAATATCCAACTGCCACATGTCAGAAGAACAGAATTTTCTACGAATTTCACCAAGAATGAATCCTCCATTACTCAGTGACAAAGATGATGAGTTAGTTCATTTTCTATCAGCTTCCTTGTGTCAAAACCTTAGTTCATCTCTTTCAAGGAAACAGTAGACTCTCCTTGTCAGTCTTTTGTATGGCAGGCCTTTCCATTGTCAGAATCAATTTTTCAGAACTAATTAATAGCTTGTTTTTAAATCTGTTCTCTTTTCTCTGGTTTGTGGCCTTAGCCTTCTCTCTAAATTAAATTTTTCACAATGAGTAGCAAAGGCTTTTCATAATCAATTGTCCTCTCTGAAATGTAGTCATTAAACCACTCCCTTGCCACTGCTCTAAAAACTATTGTTAGATTCACATCTATCATTTCGTTGGATGCCCATCTACCTATACTTATGATTTCTTTCCTAAAACACTGTCACCAAGAACAAAAAAAGAGAGAATTTTTAAAGTATGGACTATAACTTAAATCACTAAGTGACTCAAAAAGAGCAAAAGACTCAGCACATGTGGTCCTAGATGTTACAAGCAGAGGACACTGAGGGGTGAACTGTCATGTGGCTATATGGACATTCATAGTGGTTTGAAAGGATTGCATAACAAGTATAATTCCAAGAACCAATATCTAGCGAGATAGTGCTATCTTATTTTCTCATTTATTAATAAGTCATAGTAACAGTCTAAACAACTTTTCATTACATAGGAATTAAGACACACTCATATGTATGACAAACACACACATATATTCACACAACACATGACAGTCACACATAAAGGGAAAGAAAAAGAACCACAAGAGAGATAACATCATACAGTTTCTAGTTATATCTAATGAGGTCACGAGTTTTCTGCATTTCTTGTTTCTAACACCCAACTTGAACAGCGAGGTAATTAAAAATAAACTTATGTCAGCAGGTACCAATGAATCAAATTCACATTCAGTGTATTTTTATGGTCTTCCAGAAAAAAAAACTGAATTCAATATAAATAGATTCACTTAACAGCATTGGCAATGTAAGGATTTTTAGTTGTGATTATTAAGCCTCTTTACCAAATAATTCTCCCTTTATTATTGAGCTAGTTCACAAATAACAGCTGTTGGAAATGTCAGATGTTAATGAGGCAGGGCAATGCAAACCTGAATTGTAGCATTCCTTTTTTTTTTCCTTTGGTGCCGTGGATATGCCAGAATGGGCAGGCTCTGATAATAATACCATCTTGCAATTCTCTAAGCGCTCTGCAGACTAAAGTGCATCAGGCGGCCGTTAATCCCACTTATCACTCTGACAGCTCAGTAATTACACTACTGCAGTAACCAGGTAGTCCTAATAAAATATCAACCACTGCACTGGAATGCATACTGGTAAGATGTTTTATTGGGGGGGGGTTGATCATCAAGTGACACTTTTGTTGACCTATTTTTCTATTTGACAATACATTATCCTTTGACCAGGCCATAATAGATATGACAGAATACATTTGCTGTACCAAATCAGAAAGGTTCTGTATTGTAAAGATGTAAGCAAATGGTGTAAATAAAATAGCAGAAATGTATGCCAGAATGTTATTACCTAAATTGCTTTAAATGATTGATACCATGAAAAAAAGATCCGAGACACAGTAGTGAGGGGGATATGTCAACAATTATTGTACTTTTGTAAACCACAATTCTCAATAAATTGTTCCTTGGAAGTAACATTTAAATCACACTTATTTTTACCTTCAGTCATTTAATTCCCCTTTATTTTGCTGAGGTACTCTGTTATGACATTTATTTTTAAATGTATTATAAGGGGCAACATTTAGTTCAGACAAATATTTATGTGACACATTTAATCATCAGGAAACTAAATTTATACTAAACACGTATATTGGATTCTTTTTAAAGCAAAGAAATATGATATTTTTTTACTAATGATAAGCTTTTTTTCTATTTTCCTATTTCATGAAGAGCATGATAATAGATTTTATTTAAAATAAAATGAGGAATTCTTAGTAAATGCTAATCTTTCATGTTTTGAAAGGATTATAAAAAAGTTTTTGGAAATTTTCACACTACTACTTAATGGAAAAACTATTCCAGGTCCAGTTATCTAAGATCATTCTTTAGGCAAAACAAACACAGTGAGAATGGGTAGTTTTACTTCTCAGCACAACGGCAAAAAAATATTAGAGACAGAAATAGACTAAGTAGCATTTTATTCTTCAAATATCTGAGAACAGATACCTTTTTCTATGGATAAGTACCCACAATGGCAGGAACTGAAAATTATGCTTCTTAAAGAATTTTCTATTCCAAGAGTATAAATGACATAATTTCTCAGTAGACACGAATCCACACGTGTGCACACACATAGGCACACAGAAACATACAATCTATGAGAATCCTTAAACTCACTTTACACTGTTTGGCTTCCTCTAGGCATTGGTTTAATGGAGCCAGAACTGTTTCACCAGAGTGTATACTCTAAATGATCAATATATTAATATAACGAAATAAGTCACATTAATATTCATATTAGGAAATGTAAAATTTTCCTAATATTGATATCATATTTCCTCAGCTTTTTGATGTTTAGGCTGTGACTCTGTGCCTTTAACAGCTAAGCCATTCTCTCCAGCCCTCCTCAGATCTTTGATGTCATTTAGTCAACGGGACCTAACTTCCTTTACCTACAGGCACCAGAATAAACAGATGCATAGCTCAGTGTCTTTCATCCAATGTGGAATATTCCTATTGAAAACTGGGTAAATCCAACTGGCAATTTGGATGGAAGCAGTATGAGTCAAGACATGAAGGTTGGATGTATCATATGTGGGTATATGTTGCACAGATTTCATAACTTGTGTCTAGACCCTGGAATAGTAAACACACCTAAGACAGACGGAGTGTATCTTTAAAACGTGATGGACTAATTTGATGTTTTGATCCAGCACTCAAAATAGGCAGCTGAAAACTATCTTCCACTTCCAATAACAGTCTGCCTTTTAACAGCACTCTCTCAATATTCCATTAGCAGCCCTTCCTATCTACTTTATGATGCTCCTATCTGATTACACCACAGGGTCTTACTGGCTGAGGAATATCTGGAATTGATTTTAAAGGTTCCTAATATGTATCTTGGCCCAGTTTCTACATCTCACAAAGTTGGAAGCTATGGTAATATCATTAAATGTAACTGAATTTTTAATGCTCTGGACCACTCCATTTTTCTCTCCACCTCTAATTTCCTTAAGACTTTTAATACATATTTGCATGTAAATTTAATACCGAACAGTTTTAAATAGATATTTGCACAGTAGGGATTTTCTTTCATGTGTAGGTGTGTCAAACAATTCAAGAAAGGAGAATTTGTAGGAGTTTACAATTCATACAAAACTGATCTCAAAGTAAGTTGGAGGATGATAATGATTGTGAGCCTGGAAATGAAACATAGTTGATAATTTCCTACCAACTTTTTACAATATATAAGTGAATGAGAGACTTTTTTCAGGAGCCAATGTCTTAAAAATGTATATTTGATTTTTTCTGCATATTTTGAAATCAACAGATGGATTTATGTTAAAAGCGATATGCTTTTTAATTTTCCTACAAAATAAATTTTAAAAAATGATAGGACTGCTATCGTCACCTTTGTAGACATCTCAGACACGGTGGTGAAGTGCTTGAGAAAACTCTTAGGACACAGTTAGTCTCTTATACCAAGGGCTGCCCCATCTACTAAGATAGAACTTTCAAGGATGGAGTTTTGGTGTGGTGAGACTTAATCAGTCAATAAAATTCTTGTCAAGGCAAGCACAACAACATGAGTTTGATCCCCAAGTCCCACATAGAAAAGTCAAATGGGATGGGGTGTATCTGAAAATCTAGCACTGGGGAGGCAGTGACAGGTGTATCCCTAGAACTCACTGACAAGTCAGGCTAGCCTACCTGGAGATTCCAAATTCCAACGAGAGGCTTTGTCTCAAAGAACAAGCTAGGTAACACATGAGGAATGACGCTGGAGGTATTCTGCTAGCTTCCACAGACATAAACACAATCATGAATAACCCTCCACATATACCCGAGGACACAAACACACACATGGTGGGGGGGGAGAGAAAGAGAAAAGGAGAAAGAGAAAGAGAGATTCACTGATTTTTTTTCTCGGAAATACCTGTGTTTCCTTGTTATAGTTATGTGAAGACTGGCTGGGGGGAAGCAAAGAACTCATACACAAAAGAAGCCTACAGCATGATCCCTAGAGTACAAAATAGTTTAAGGAAAAGGCAGAAGGGTATTTTGATGGTCTTGTCAAAAGGCTCCTCAGTTCAGGATGAGATAGTCAAGTAAAAGGAATCATAGTTTGGAAGATGGACACAACCTTTGCAGTGATCAAGCACTGTGACACAGGGCCCTGAGGTGATGTGCCTTGAGATCCTTCTAGAATTCAGGCAAATTCTTCTACCTCAGAACATGGCTTTTTCATTGACTTTCCTCTAATCATAATTCTATTCATAGGAAGTTCATTTTATTACAAATTTGGGGTAAATTTTTAGTCATATGTGTTGAAATGTACTTTTCTTAGAATAGTCTTATAAAAATCACATATGCTACAAATATTTCAAAAGCATAAGAAACACAAATTGTATGTACTTCTTCTCTTACATACAAATAAAATATTTCTGCAAAAGCCAAGTACATATTACCCTTGGAAAACTTTCAAACAAGCATGATCCTGTCTTGCAACATAAAAGCACTGCCCACCTGTGTGTGCTGGTAGTATTCCTTACTCTACAGATTTGCTTTCCCTTTGTTACCCTCAAAGTGATTTGCAAAATGAAGACATGGAAGCAAGTTTTTAGTACACAGAGAAAGACTAAAAGGGACAAGAGTGGCAAGGTGGGCTTGCTGTGCTTTTATACCCTTAGAAAGCTGCATTGGAAAAAGATATGTACAATGTGAATCCAGGCACAGGTAGAAATAATTAGGATGCAAAGACAGCACTGCTCATTTACTCAGTCCTTAAAGATTTCTCAACTTACTGAGGTTCTAACACACCAGAAACATAAATACTGTATAATAAAACAAAATTTAAATAACAATGACAATTGTGCCAAGAGAAAATTGGTTTATGACCAAAAGGATGACACTAATAGCTACCTTGAAAAGTGGGGGCGGGGGGGCTAGGATTACCACACGTGGCGGCCATGAAGGAAACATCTGTCTCCAAATTCTGATACAAGTATATTTAAGGAGTACAAGACAGTGACTTAGTAACTGAGGTTTTGAAAAAGAGTAGAAAACATTAATCATACTGCCATTAAATAAAACTGGAATATTAAGCGCTTTTCGGCATTTTATACACCAATAATATGGAGGCAGAGTTGATACATGTAGGAAAAACAGAGTACTTATTGTGTTTTTTTTTTTTTCTGGCCAAAAGTTACCTAGATGTTAAAACACACAAAAAAGCTTGATCCTTGCACCTGCCACTACCATAGAACTATGATGTAATCGGCACTCCAGTGATTACTGTAGATGAAAGCATGGCTTTAAGTCTATGAAGAATGGTCCTTTTGCCTGCATGCTCCTAGGAGGTCATTCTTCATCTACTGTAAGGATAGAGCGGACAAGAAATATAAAAGATTGAGGAAATGACTAGATTCAAGAGAACAAATTTTCTCTGCTTTCTAGTAACAAAATATTGATAAGCCACATTCATTGGATAGAGCTGTTCCTTCATAAGACCTAGATATCTTAAATGTAGCCATAATAAGCAAGAGTGCTAGGATAGCACACATATATGCGCATATGTGTATATCTAGGTATGTATGTATAATATGCACACGAAAATATACATATGCTGTATGTGTATATAGTGTGACTTATGCACACGTACATATATTCACACAAACATACAGACACACACAGTTATACATACTAGGTTGAGTCTCGGGCCTTACACAAGCTAGATAAGTGCTCTACCACTCATCTGCATGATCAGAACTCCTTTGCTTTTGAGATCAGTTCCTACTAAATTGTTCATGCTGAGTAGGAATTCACCCTGTAGTCCAAGAAGGCTATGAATTCACAATCTTTCTGCTACACCCTCCTAAGTAGATGGGATTACAAGTCTTTTCCACTATGCCCAGCTGCCAATATTAAGTACTCAAATGTAAATATCCTTGCTAGTTCAAGGCCTTTACATGTATTAATTCTGAAGCATGGTATTAATTCTGAGGTAGAGAATGGTTTCCTGCACTTCACTGTCTAGATTTAATTCATGATTTCATTTTACTGGTTTTTAAGCTTTTAGGCAAATGGCTTCTCTGAGTGTGTGTACTTTTTATATACAAGTAGATATAATAATTTGTACTTCAGTGGTTTGTTGTGATGACTTTGAAAGATTTTACACTTATACGGAATAGTATGTGCCTTATACTTGACTAGCATGCCCCTCATCTTCAAACCGTTCCAAAATATTTGCATTATTTTCTCTATTTTAACATGGAAGGCATTTGTAAAGAATTGTAGGGTACTATGGTACTGTTATTTACATACATTAAACTGGTATATATCTGAGAACAGCAAACATGGACTTTAAGTGATCATTTCCAACCTATTGGGTTTCAAGAAACATTATTCCCAACTCTGAAGATTTAGACTGCTTCTTAGAGATGCATGTGTTGGAGTTTGAAAGACAGGCAGGATTTGAGCAAATGGAGATAAGTACATTAGAGATCCTGGATGCAAATGTGGTTCTTCTCTACCTCCTAGAGAGCTATCTATGAACGGCATATAGTTTATAAATAGCTGCCCAATAATATGGAATGACTGAGAGAATGAACAGGGGGAAAAGAAAAGGAAAAACTGTCTAATACAATACCCTCTAAAACCTAAAAGCAGCAAAGACTATAGGTTCATTCTAAGCAAAGACCGTACTTCACCTTCAATCTCAGCCCTTGAGCTAGTAGATGGCTCTTGTCTAGGTGTTTATGGAAAGTTCCTCAGTTACTTGATTTCTTTAAAAATCAAAGTGTGAGGGTCTCATTCATAACATGACCCAATATTATTCATGTACAAGCCTCTGTTCTTGGACAATGTTGTTACTGCCCTGCGCTAATGGTCTGATGGAAACATATTCTGTTCCTCCAAATTCATAAAGTGAAGATGATGAATTAATGGTGTGATGGAAAACTATTCTGTACCACAAAATTCATAAAATGAAGTTAATAAATTATAAACATATCTTCTCTTAAAAATTAGAAAATTAAGCAAGCTGTGGAGACACAAGGATGTAATCCCAGTACTTGGGAAAGTGAGACACGAAGATCACTGTGGAGCAGAGGTCAACATGAGCCAAATAGTGATAACCTATCTTTAAAAAATCAAATCCCCAAATCAGTAAATTCATGCTGCTAGCTTGTCTTCCACAATGTACTGAGAAACTTATGCATTTGAGAACAACTACATGTAACTGGAGGCGTGACTGATCTCATGGATACCTGAACTGCACAAGTCTCTAAGGTGCACCTGTGACATAAGAAGATTCGCTCACCCCTGATCTGTGCATTATGTCTTTCATTGTCTCTACTTTAGGCATATTTCTCCCTTCCTTTTCCTATTGCCACCACCGGGTAAATGATAAAATTATGTCATAGTCGAGAGTAATCTGGCACTTTTCTACAATAATATATGCTGTCTGTGTACAAATATAATCTTCTGGTAGCATTTGTGATTAAGGAAACACTAATATGTTATGTTACCTTTTAATTTTAACAAGTTTGTGTGCACACAGTCACACATATCACACATATCTGCTTCATATTTGGTTAGCATCAAGCCATTTTCAAAGGCCCCAGCTTCAGAGTACACTTTATAGTACAACCTACCATTTATAATTCAACTCCAAGCCATACATAATTGTTTTTCAGGCAGCATATTGTTGCTTGGAACAGTGTGGCCCCTTCACATTTTAGACAGCTGTTACATGATATTCAATACACTTTTGGTCTTTTTCAGACCTCAGAGGAAATTGGGTGACAGTCCTGACAGTTTTTATTATAGTTTTTCGACTACACAATAATCTTATTTCACCTGGACTATTTCCCCAGTAGTATCAACTCCTTGATTTATATCAAGCATCATTTCAAGCTTCATAGACAAGGAACATTATTTTCGTAACATGTACATATACTTTGCAAATTCTTTACAAGTTTTACAATGCCTGTTGTATGTTTACATTAATATCAATGAAACCACTTTATGAAAGGTAAGAAAAAAAATATATATATATATTTGTGGCAGATATCCAAGAGGTATACTTCAGCAACTTTTAAAAATGGAACAGTAGGAACTGGAGAGATGGCTTAGTGGTTAAAAGCAATGGCTGCCCTTGCAGAAGACCCAGGTTTAAATCCAAGCACCTACATGGGGTTAACAACCATCTGCAACTCCAGTTCTAGGAAATCTGAAGTCCACGTCTGTCTTCTGCGGCATTCTACAACACAGATGCACTTAAATACATGCAGGCATAATATCCATACACATAAGACAAAATTAATAAGGAAAAAATTGGAAAAGTACTATATTTTTATGACCTATCTACAGTTGTTTTCCAAAAACAATATATGGATATATAAATTTTCATATGTTTTTTATTAAAAGCATGACCTAGTCAATCAATACCTATTATAGACTGCATACTATAGATGATTACAAAAAATTTGCTTGTGCAAACATATGAACCCAAAGCCATAAGTATTAAAATTTGGATAGAATTTATTTTCTAAAATGCTATAGTCTTTGCATTTTATTTATTTATGTATTTATTTAAAATTTCATTAGAAAATTTAGAGCAAAATAAAACACAGTAACCAAGAACAATAATGGTATTATCTCATTCAGTATCCCATGAATCAGTGTCTAATCATGTCCAATCCCCACTGCACTATTGGTCAATGGGGAAAAAATGAAGCTGACCTCCCACATGTGTACATGTACATATGCAAACAAATGTTTGTATGTATATAATATTTAGAATTGAAAATAAGAAAGAGTAATTTGGAAAAAAAAGAACTGGGTTTGCTTTTCCATGGTGGATGTGTATATTCAAGTTTCTGCACATTGAAGTATCAGGAATCATTTTTGTTATGTAAAAGTCCAATAAGTGCATTTCAATGTTTGCAATGAACAAGAACAACATACAAATTAGCATTTAAGATGTAGGTGATGCTGGAGCTGAACAGATAACTCAGTGGTTAGGAGCATTTGCTTCTCTTTCAGAGGACCTGATTTCAGTTAGTCCCTGCATCAGTTAGTCCCTGCACCAAACTGCCACTAACTGCAGGTCAGGAGACTATGGTACCCTCTTCTGGCCTATGTGAGCACATGCATTCATGTGGTATATACATATAGAGATATACACAATTATATATTAATGAATTTTCTTAATTTAAAAGAATGTAGATATTGCTTATCAGTGCAAATCACATGATCTTGTGTTGTTTTTATCTTTTTCGCTGTTTATGTGATCTGATAAAGCAAAAATAAGCTCATGATACTCCTTAATGGTTTTTGAATCTAGTGAACTGTTCCAAAGTCTAAGAGGAGCTTATTAAACATTTTTACTGGAATGAACACATGGAATATATTTCTCAGTGGTTGGTGGCTTGAGATGCTAACAGAGCAAAAGTTAAATCTGGTCAAAGAACTAGAGTAATGACACACATGAGGTAGGAACTCAGTGAAATCAACTTGAAGATATTATCTGATCCAAAATTAACAGAATAGAATTTGAAAAACAGTGTTTCTTATTTTAGCACTCTGGTATAGTAAGGAATTAAGATTAATTCAACTCAAAATTACTGAACAGCTGCTCTGTTCTAAATTCTACAATAGAAAAGAGAGAATTTACTGAACCCTGAGCTGATGGCAACTTAAAATATTGGACATCACAGGTGTGTGTGTGTGTGTGTGTGTGTGTGTGTGTGTGTGTGT
>NW_008338999.1:4030722-4080897 GCF_000622305.1 Nannospalax galili
AAATAAATATTTAGTAGTGTAGCAGTGATTGCGATTATTTCAGAGGCTGAAAAACACATTTGAGGAGCAATAACCATATCTGGATCTCCTTCTTCCTGTGGATGTTGAGATTCATGTTTGGAATTCATGTAATTCCATTTAAAAGTTGTAGTTCACAAAACAATGTTATTTTCCCTTTTCAAGTTTAAGGGCAAGAAGTTCATCCTTGCCCATTTCATCATCTCATCCTCCAACAGCAATGCCTATAGTTGCACAAACAGGCCTATTCCTGTCCAACTTCTGTGCATTCCAACAAGCCCTTCCTGCTATGAAAGAGCAATACTTTAAAGTTTGTGTCAGAATTCAGCCCCAGTTTCTCCTCTGGAGCCCAGACTGCCTCTAGGGGACCCATTTTGATCTCTCATAGCACCCTATGAGCTATTCTATCAAAGTAATTATCACATTGCAGCAGCTGCTTCACATTTGTATTCTTTTCTATTTTCTGATGGAGTGAGAAATGGCTGCGTTCTTTTGTCCTTAGGGTTTGTCAGCTTGGAAATAGATTTAAGTTGAAATAAGATGAAAAAGTTGAGGGGTTGGAGAGATGGCTCAGCATTCAGGAGCACTGAATGCTCTTGAGGAGGACTTGTGTTTCCTGTACCAATGTGGTAGGTAACAACCTACCATAACTCCAGTTACAGAGGATCTGAGGCCCTGTTTTGTTCTCCATGGGCATATGATGTACATACATACATACATACATACATACATACATGCAGGCAAAACACTCATATAAAATAAAACTAAATTTTAAAAATATTTATTGAAATTATAAGTTGGGAATACTCTAGTTATTGATTTCAATGTTTGGGAGACTTATTTTTTAATGTAATTGCTCTTCGCATTTATGCAAATTATACAGCATTATAATGAAAAAATATTTATTTTAAATGTATTTAAGTAATGTGCCTGGGAGGCTATCCTGCCCTACCACTGCTCTAGGCATCTTTGTAAATACTGACTCACCTAATCTCATAACCACTTTATAAAGTAAGTATAAATATTAACTCATTTCTTCATAAGAACCTGGTGAATCTGACACTGTTGTTAGTAGCTGTTGAAGAAAAAGACCGTAAGGTAAAAATAGCCCTTCACTGATTTAGGTTTGATATATTTTGCTTCCAGCCTCTATTATTCTGGTAATCTGTAAAATATTTAACAAGATCTCTTTGAATGACTGTTATTCCCCCACTTTCTCTGTCATTTTACTTTTGTCTAATTTCCACATCAGATCTCACTTCATAATTTGTGAACTCAAGATTGAGAACTTAATCTAGTTTTGACTTGTTCATAGTGGTCCTTAAAATAATGAGTAATTACAGAGAAGCTGAGAAAGTTTTACATTATAATACAGCAAAAGCTCGAGCGTCCTAATCATTACCTTTAATATATCTTATAGAGAACCATTTTAAAAAGCAGACTGATAAAAACTTGACTTATTTAAGAGAAATCAGCACTAATTTTACAGATACTATTTTTTCAAAGAATTTTCTCATATGTAAATTATTTATAAAAATCAACAACCTCAAATTTTCCTGTAGAAATACTAGACAATTAGAAATAATATTTAGAAATATCAAAAATATGAGTCATGGTAGATAAAATTTAACTGTAATTTCTATGATCATAACTAATCCTAAAATATTTATGTTTCTACCAAACATTTTTACCATCATATAATATGGCAAAAGTAGCCTAAAACAAAATTATCCCCTGCAAATTTATTGAGAATATTATTATTATTATTATTGCTGCTGCTGTTGTTAAATATAGTTTGTAAATTACTAAGACAATTTCTGTTCTTTTGAATTCAATGCTTAGGGGTCAATACTTGTGTTGTACTTGACAAATTTGTAGAGATTCACAGAAATTAATGAATGTGAGTGAAAAGTTGATAAGAATATAAATGTTTAATATTTCAATTTAATTTATGTCTTAAGGTAGACAAAGTTTTCAGGCAATAACATTGCTTGGAAAATGAACTAAGATGAAGATGACCTGATCATTAATGAAATATTTTTTTTAAAAAAAAATTAGCCTAAAAGCAAAAGAACACAACGTTCAGAGATAATATCTTGAAAAAAGTCATTAAAATTAGCTGCCTACAGCTCAATATGATTTAAACTCAAAAATAGGAAAATAAAAAGCTCCAGAGAAATAACGTATATTTTTATAACAGAAAATTGTATTCACTGTGCTTATAATAAAAAGTATTTGAACACTGAAATTGCTGTCACAGAATGTCATATGCTCCATTAAGTTCAAGAAAGCTGAATGAAGGAATAGTGAGATAATAGAACTTAAATATGTGTGTGACCTGTGGAATCCATTGTTTCTAGTTCTTTTCAATCTTCTGCTTTCCCTCCTTCAATCAACACATATCTAGAGAGCAGTTGCTATTGTTCTGTAGAAGTTACTAGAAGCAGGAAATACTATGATGAACAAAATGAAATTCTTCTTTCAAGAAGCTCAGAGTAGAGGAATTAGACAAACAAATGCTTATCTTCAGATGCTTTCAAGATGCAGGAATGAATAGAAGAGAGGTTCAAAGTGAACATACTCGCTCCAAGTATAGACGTGCGCTGGCCTCTTGACTCAATCCTCAATGACCACTCTAAAGCTAAGAAAACAATGAGAGTTCGAAATCATGTGTTGACTGAATGGTTTGCCTCTTCATCATATGTGTATGTCTCTGTGCATTTGCACATGCACGTACATGCCCAGGAGACAAGTCATGGGCAGTAATTCACAATTTCTGGATGATAAAGAATAATGCAAGGAACTGAAAGCATCTGTCAGTGTTGTACAGAAGGTAAGACAGTCTGTAAACTGTCAGCTGAGTGGCCTTGGATCTATCCATTTCTTTCCCTGGTTCTGATGAAGGGCTGGACCAGTACACCTTGGGGTTTCTTTGATCCCCGTTCTTCAGTGCTTTGCACGCAGTAAGTCATACGATTCTGAGTTATAAACCCAGTGTAGCCTGCTTTCCAGTGGCTCCCACTGCAGTATAAATAAGGCACATTCAGTGAATATGTCACCCTGGGAAGCCTTGAGAGACCGGGCAAAACGAATCACAGAAATCTACTACCTATTGCAGCCTATCTGTAGTAACAAATCTGTGTCTTGTCATATAGTACCTATGAGTGTATTCTGTTTCACTGAAATTAGATACATTGGTAACCTGTGCATAAGCACAGTACCCTGGATTGAGACAGCCCTTATTCAAGTACTTTTGATCCTGCCTTCTCTGGCTGCTGATCATCTCTTCTTTCAATTGTTATCTTCTTTATTTGCATACCACATCACCAAGGCATAACAAGGAGGGAATATGGACTAGTGGATGCTGGATTTAAATCCAGGACAATAATTGGTTTTGTGGTCTGGGGAATGTGATTTAAATTCTTTGTCCCTTAGTTTCCTCATCTAGACACCACGACAGTATGGGAAGACTTAAGAAATAATACACATGGAACATTCAGAACAGTGCCTACACATAGCAAATGCTCAAAATGTAAATGCTATTGTGGGTTGTTTGCATAATTATCTATGAACATTGTGCAGGAATGAACTCTGATTCTCAGCAGCTACTAGAAAACTCAGCATTATGATGAAAACGGTGAAATGATGCCTACTGTGTAAGTTACTGTGAACAGATGAGATACTTCTGACAAGCATCTGCAATCCCGTTTTTATAGTTAGCTACTCAATACTGGTCCACTAGAAAACATGATGAAACATATTTTAATTTTCCAAGCCAATTCATGAGGGTTTGTGGAATGCAGACATAAAGTGGTATCATTTTGAATACAATAAAATGTGTAACCAGCAGCAGCCAGAAGGAATAAAATACATATAGGATGTGTGCGTTATAAGGCTTGTAATGAAAGCAGTGGCCATGCCACATAAACTGATCTGAGTAGACATCCAGATAATGTGGTGAGTTATATGAAGTAAATTGGCAAGCATTTTATTTCTCCAACTGACCACGTCCTTAGTTCATTATGAATCACTCTGCTGAGACAGCTTCAGCCACCAAGCCTGCATGTGGGCGGTGTAAGCAAATATATCTGTGAGCAATGGTTTTGACGCCCAGGGATGAGTAGGCAGGATGGCAAATGAAACTTCTATGTGTAGCGAGTCTTTCTGGTGGAGGTGTCATTATTTTGGCCTGTTTATCTGCATGTCTAAAATGGATATTTCTCTCATATATAAATACATTTCATGTATGGAAACAATATCTAAAGTTCTACTTTAATAATACCAAAAAAGAAAGAGAAACTTACTTGAAAATAATGTCGAAGAAAAAATTTCTTATGTACTAACTTTTCATTCCAGCTGTGAATTTTCTCATCTGTTCCTTTCTTGATATTTTTCTAAGTGAACTTTTCAGAACAATCCCACTGAGAGGAAATTGCTTTGCAAGCTAGGAAGATATTAATCTGTTCTCCCAGCATAGTGGGTGCATAAATCCTTTTTTATTGAAGAGATGTTGTTAAAATTCTATATATAAGACGACAGTACAGTATTGATTTTGGCAATGTTAATACAAAAGCAGTATCTTTAGCTAAACATGTTGTGTGCATTCCATTTTCCTGCCATTGCTCTTGCTTTTCCCTCAACACAAAATGCATGACACCCACTCTCATCTGTCTGGCAAGTTCCTGGGGCATCCTTCAGGATGCAACACTGGGTGTCATCTTCTCAGCAGCTTTCTTCCACCCTTTCACCCTATATTCTGTATTTTTGCTACTTTTCATGCATATATATGTGTATTTGCATATATGTATATGTATATGCACATATATGCACATACACAGTTGTGCATATGCATGAAAAGGTCAGAGGACATCAGGTGCTATCTTAAGAAACAGTTTCCCTCTTTTGAGGAAGGGTCTTTTATTGGTCTAGAGCTCACCAATTAGGTTAGGTTGGCTGTTTAAGGAAGTCTCAAGGTTCTGCATGACACTATCTCCCATGTGCTGGGATTACAAGGGCACACAACATCATGCCCAGCATTGTTATGTGGATTCTGAGAGTGGAACTTGGGTGTCCATGCTTGTGAGGCAAGCACTTTACTGACTGAAGTATCTCTTCAGCCCTACCCCACATTTCTTAAAGCTCTATACTTCTTGCTCCATTCGCTTTTTCCAAACTATAGTACAATTATTTTGAGCTAACTCTATTCCTAATTAGCCTGATAAGTCAAGAAAGATATTCATTCATTCACTCACTCATTCAACTATTCTTCCTATTAGGTATAAGGCCATGGTAAAATGGCTTCAAGTAAAATAGACACATAGTATCTGGAGCTTTGGAGAAAACAACTGAAGGAACAAATGAACATTTCACTATAGAGTCAATATTATGATGTTGTAGAGCAAGAGTCAGAAGATGAGGGATGCCTTCTTATCCAACTCAGGGGTGAATAGGAGTTACCTAGGGGGAGGTGTCAGAGGAGATGAGCAAATTCCATGAGATAACCAAAGGCTCAGCATGCTGAAGACTTAGAAAAATGACCTTGGTCACCAACACACAGGACTAAGGGTCAGAGAGTCTGGCAAAGATGGGCGGTTGCTCACATAGTCTGGGATTTTTAGCAACTAAGAATACCAAGAACCAAGAAAAGGTTGTTAAACAACAATATGATGATGTGAGTGTATGATTGCTTATTTTTTGAAAATTTGCTTCATTCTTAAATTTTAGAAGATAGTTTGCTACCCATTACTACCAATTGTCAATTTATTCCTGTCTCATATCTTCAAAAGTAACTTAGAGAACTATGATCCATTGTTAAATATGACAGATAACATATTTATAATTCAACTAATCTGAAAGACATCTTACATATATCAGCTTCAGAAGAAGCATTCATAACATTTAGGAAGTTTTTAAATAAATCCAAGAAGCTATGGCATACAATCTCACCAGGTAAAAATGATAATCATTTTCTAATAATGTTATCACTTGAACATCCAGAAAGGCAACCTATCACTGACCACTTTGTCTATACTAGCAAAGTCCCTGTCACAGGATTCAGGAAAAGGGGATTCCTATTTAATTAACTATCCCATCCACATACACCTCCCCTTATGAAAGGATTCAGTCACGAGACAATCAGAAACACTCAGGAGAAGACAAATTAGGAACAGAGACCAAAACTGTCCCCTCTGAAGTGAAAGAACGTGGGAGAGGTATGATTCCTGATCTGGTAAAAAAATGTTATTTAACCCTGAGTGAATTGTTCAACTGCAGTTGACAACAGAATCCTAATTCATGATACTACAGTGTATCTGTCAGAAATGGGCGTAGAATAGGATGGTCTCTAAAGTACTTGAACTAATAATACAAGAGCTAAGACTTCATGTTCTCTCTATGTGTGTCACATGTATTATATGAGTACAGGAAGAACGTTTTAGGACATTTTTCTGCATGTAGACAAATCAGTAAGGCATCACTAAAATTTGAAACTGAGCATTTTCTGTTAATAAGAGAAATTAATATTTCATTGAATAGATCATAATTTGGTTATCATAGTTAGAACTGAGCTGAACCTGAATTGGCAGCAAGAAACAATCCCACCAGCCTTTCCCCAGAAGGAAAATATTTTGCAACACGTATTTGCCTCAAATTGTTTGATGGCTTCATTTGATGATGACATAGAATATTTACAGTAATAGCTAGTATTTCTGGCTATGCCTATAGTAAATATGGGAGAAAAAAGAGTCCTTAGGAAATTCACTTAAGTTCATTTTTAAATATGAGGAACTGACCTCAACCTCCATTATAGTTAGAAATGTCCCACTTATTTCCACTTACCTAATATCATTTGAGTTTCCTGCATGACAAACAGTAAGCTCAAATCTCAAAAGAACACTAACTTTCTACATTCCAATAAACGACATGAAACCTAAAATTTGGAATAACGAGAAATCAAAAAATAGACATGGGGACTCGATAGATGGCTCAGTGGTTAAGAGTACCGACTGCTTTTGCAGAGGATCTATGTTTGATTCCCAACACCCACATGGCACTAACAACCTCCATAAATCCAGTTCCAGGGGATCCAATGCTCTCTTCTGGCCTCCACAGGTATTCTACAACACCAGTGCACGTACACACACGCAGACAATACACTCATACACATTAAGAAGAAAATAACAAAGTACTTAAAAAAAAAAAAAAGATGTGAAGGCCTAGAACTTCAGTAGCATTCAAAATCCCCTCATTTTCTCACACAGGCTTCCTTCCATTCCCAGGAGCACACATCAAGTTCCACACACCTGGCAGGGAGCACATGCCTTTCCCAGCTGAATATTTCTGTTTGAGTTTTATTTCATGACATCTCAGTCTATAAACCGGGGTGAGTGATAGAGACAGGGACATACCTTGCCTTTCTTCGAAGGGTCTTTAGAACTAACCATAACATTTTCTAAGGCACTTAAAATCCAAGGTATCTGTTGGCTACTCATTAGGTCAAATGTTTTATACCCATTTTCCGGTCTTGCTCCTTATTTCTATCTAAGCTGTGCTTCTCACACTCAGAGCTTGCCTTTGTGGCTTAGCTGTAAACGTGGCTATTAATAGGACTGCTTGTTTTTCATGCACATCAACACATCTATTCAAGTGTTTTCTTCTAGACTTGCATTTAACTTTCATCATTCCTTATTCTTCCAGGTACAAATTAAAAATAACAGTGTAAAATATAATTCTTCCAGGTTAAAATGTGTATATTTCTCCTAGAAGACAACTATATTTTTTATTTACTAGGGTATAAATTTACTATGGAGTTTTGATGCGCTTTAGATGAATATAATGTTTACAATGTAAGATGTAAAAAGTTACATTAGATCGCCATCTTCTAAACTTTTATGTGTTTTTTATATTAATCCACATGCTCTTAATTTTTAAAGGATTATTTTAATTTAATTAATTTGCTTAAATAACAATTAGATATTTAATGACCAAGAATTTTTTAAGTACCTAAAAACACTAGGCAAACACCTTACTGAACACTAAAGTTTCCAAGACAAATAAAATTTGATCTATGTTTTCATACAGTAGCTACAGCACTAAGAAGATATTTAAATGTGCAACTATGAATGTCTATGATGAGATGACCTAAGATGTTTGCAAATAATGCCCAAGGACAAGGAAGGGGTGATAACGTCAGTAACGAAGATAATCAAGAAAGGTGTTCTGTGGAAAGTTATGCTTATGCTGAATTTTAAAAACTGCTTAATAACAGAGAGAAACAGGGAAATGATTCTTAGGTGGAACAAGAGTAAACAATGGGAGCTGGAGAGATTGCTCAGTGGTTAAGAGCACTGGCTACTTTTTCAGAGGGCCTGGGTTCAGTTCCCAGTACTCACATGGCATCTAACGACTGTACATATCTCCAGTTCTAGGAGAACCAAGGTCCTCTCACGACCTCCACAGGAATTGCATGACATGTGTGCACGTACATAATGTAGACAATACACTCATACACATAAAATAAATGATAAAAAAATTTTAAAAAGAATAAACAATGACATGGAACATAAAAGTACATGACATATTCAGTAAAGTCTCTTTTCTTCTGGGTTAGCAGATATGTCTTAGACAGGACAGGTAGCGAGAAAATGCTGGAAATTCATCCTGGACTGGTACTCAGTTTTTCCTTTCCTCTAAATATTTTTGCTAAAATGACACTGTACAAGTTGATTCAGTTCTTCATTAGCCATGTTATAATATTAATGCCTCTCCTGTCCGTTTTCTTCATTCTCCTCCTCCCGTCATCTCTCTTTTCCTCCAAACTTATAGAACTCAGATACTTCAATGGTCCAAAAACAAACAAAAAGATGAAAAGAAAATAGGGAAAAAACAGGGCAACAGGTCAGGCCTTATAAGCACCCCATCCTGGGGCCAGCAGAGACAAGTACAATCCTTCCCTCTGTTAGAAAGGAGAGCAATGGCTCCCCCAGCTGTGTAGGGTAATGTAGTAAGATTCCTTGCTAGAAATAAAAAAGCTAGGAAGTTGGACTGATTTTCCTGTGCAAAGAGTTAGAAAAACACTAACACATTAGCTACTTTGGATAATGATTTGCACAAAGTTAAAAGGACAGAAGAAACCCAACACAGACCGGACTTAAACCTAGGATGATGATCAAGCCACAGCTCTAGTGTATTAGTTACTTTTCTGTTACTGTGATAAAACACTGTGACCAAGGCAACTCCCAGGGCTGACCATTCCCTGTCAGCCCATCATTTTCTAATACTCATCTTTAAAACCTCCAGGAATTTTAAAGTGCAACCATACTAACATTTTCTTAGAACTGACAAATTAATGTCATATTTCCAAAATATGGCAGTGGAAATAACACTAACGCTTAAGTTAAATAGGTCCAGACTCAAGTCTTGATCATGTTAAATAGGTCCAGACTCAAGTCTTGATCGTTTTGCCTATGGACTATATGAGAAATCAGCACTGCTGTAAGCAGCATTTTCTTAATCTCCACATAATAAAAAGCCCACATCAGAGAGTTACTATGAGGTACGAAGAGGCTTATTTTTTATAATCATAAATATATGTTCATAATTATAAGGTCTATAATCTACAAAGTGATTATAATGTAGTACATGCTTAATTCATATTTACCTATTCTCATTGACAGTTGAAAGAAATACATTTTCTAGCATTTCTGACTGGGAAAGTAGAGGCCAGTGCCTTTCTTGAGATTTCTGTCACTGATTCCACATTTGTGTATTTACATACGTACCTTTCAAAGATGTCCATATTTATTCTTTTCTGCATCACTCTATACCCAGCACAGTGCCCAACTAACATCAGGGAGCAGCACAGTTAGATGATCAAACTAACGTAGCCACCGTCTAATTTATCTTGCACCTACCACATGCCACCAATACCTTTTTAAATTACACGATACAAACTTTTAAATGTATCTTTAGCTCTTGTGCCTGTTTTCTTCTTTCATAGTCTGTTCTCCCTAGAAAATAAGGTACACAGTCTACCTTCATTATTTTTATCAAAACTGACCTGATCATTCTCTAGAATCATCCATTAAGAAAAGAAACAGGGTAAGGATGACAGTGACACATCCTTGTTCCCTACGTTAGGTTCTCAACTATTACTTGAATAACTATGACTGTTAATTAAAATTGGTTTTAAAACAGCAGAACACATCATAGTGAAAGGCACTGCATCTTTCAAATTATAATTTATTGATCTGATTACTTTGAATTGTGTAGGGAATGTGAAATGATAACTTAAAAATCCAAAAGAAATTGAGAGTCTCTGTTTTCATCCAAATACCTGTTTTCAATTTTATTTCTCTGTGAAAGTAAATTTCATAGAAGCCTAATTAGCATACATTGACTGTGTATGAAAACATCCTTAAGGATTTTTACCTCTTCATCAGTCAGTTCATAATTTTCTGTACTAATAGCTTCTGTATATTTTATTAGTTCAGATCGAATGTAAAGTAGAAGATCATTATTGCACTTACAAATAACTAACACTGCTGACGGAGGTACATATTCTGAGTTAGGTAGACAAAGGCTAGCCTTAGGTAGCTGAAATACAATACTGTGATAAAGTGGCTCAGCTTTTCCCAAGACACAGTTTTAAAATATTTTTCATATTTCCTATCCATAAATTCTTGTGTCATGCAAAGCCTCAGGGGACGAGAAGGCAGCACTGGATCCCCTGGAACTGGAGTTACAGACAGTTGTTAGCTGCTATGTGGATGCTGGGAACCAAACCCAGGTCCTCTATAAGAACAGTCAATGCTTTTGACCACTGTGCCATCTCTCCATGTCCCGGAACCTCTCTTTAAATAGTGCTTAAAGATTACATTTCAACAAACGTTTGCCAAATGAATTAATGACGATATCATGAAATTTTATGTCTTAAGCATACTTTGGTTAATTTCTATATGAACTAATCCTCTCACAGGTTTGAGATAATTGTCTTTCCTTCACATCTACTTATTGCTACCAAGCTGATGCTCTTTAAACATTTTTTTCTTAAAGGTTTTGTCCTGTTCCAAAACATTAGGAGAACACATCCTTTTTAAAACTTTAAAGGTTAATCGACCTGACCTTATACAGCCATAGCTTTTAATCTTTCTGAACAATGACTTTCACTTATTTAAAAGTCCTTTTTTCAGGTTTATGTCTACATCATTGTCTTAAGAGGTTTTTGTAGCATTTGGGGGAAGTAAATGCTTTTGCATCTTACATTTCTTTCCTTAGGCTTTTAACACAAATGTATCAGCAAACCATTTTTCAGAAATTTGTGCCTCAGTACACTTCAATGGGCTAGGACTGGAGGTAGCCTGATAGAGAACTATGTCCTCCATTCCTGACACCATGATAGGGATTGGACCAATCCAAGTACAAGTTTAGAGAAGACAGAACCAACTATTGAAGAAGCAGCTGTGTCCATCAATGGTGTGTACTGACCCCAGGTATTTCAAGTTCTATACTCAACAACTCACAACTCTCAAGTGAGTGTGGAAAACATAACGGGCAGGTTCCACAGCCTTTTGGTGAAGAGGTTCATGAAACTTTTCAGTTCTTGGCAATCAAATGAACAAGAGAAAATCTATAGGTCCACCAGTCCACAGACACTTGAGTAATGATACGGGCACACTGTTTTAAGCTACTTTGCTAGCAGTGGTTTTGATGTAATAGTTCATGGCTGGGAAAACTCTCCATAAGAATTTCACTTCACTAGCTGTTCTAGTTTGTTTCTCCATTGCTGTGACAAAACACTCTTACCAACACCAATTTGGGGAGGAAAGGGTTTATTTGGCTTTCATCTCCAGGGTCACAGTTCATCAGGGAGCCCAAGGTAGGAACTCAGGGCAGAAACCTGGAGGCAGGAGCTGGAGCACAGGCCATGGAGGAATACTGCTTACTGGCTTGCTCTCTGGCTCCTACTCAACCTGCTTTCTTTTACAACATAGGCCCAACTGCCCAGAGGTGACACCACTGACAGTGGGCTGGACCCTCCCACATCACTATACAATCAAGAAGATACCCCACAGACATGGCCACAGGCCAGTCCAATGGAGGCAAGTCATCAACTGAAGCTCCCTCTGCCCAGGTGTGTCAGGTTGACAACTAAAGCTATCCACCACAATTGAACCTTGCCAACTTGACACACAAACACATCACTAATAAACTACAATCTCTCCATTTCTTGTCCCCAAGATATGTTAGTAATATCATAAGACAATACAACCTTAAAAATCCCACATTCATTAAATAAATGCAAACACTTAAAAGTCCATAGTCTCTTTTAAAAGTCTCTTAAATGTGGGCTCCTGTAAAATCCAAAACAAGTACTATCTTATTTCAAAAGGATAGAATTTGGCACACCTAAACAAAACCCAAGTCCAGCAAAGTAGTTCAGGGTTGGACATCTGAGATTCACTCATGGTCCTCTGGGTACCAAAGGGTTTTGGAAGCTCCACATCTCTGACTCTGCCATCCACAGCACACACAGCTTGTCTCACAGACCCAGGGTAACTCCATTTCACATCTGTTGCTGCCCTTGGTGGTGGTCCCATAGTCCTGACATCTCCAAAAAGCTGGGGTCTCCAATGAAACTGAGACTGCACCTTCAATAATGGCCTCTTCTGGCCTCTCTGAATACAAAGCCTCAGATTCTCTCCATGACCCCTTCAGTCCTGGGGGTCTTCACTGCAACTGAGGCTGAACCTTCACCAATGGCCTTTTCTGGCCTCTCTGTATGCCAAGCCTCAGCTGCCCTCTGTGACCTGCCCAGGCTTTCAACATCAGAACCATGTAGGAGACTCCTCCACATTAGCAGGTCCTGCTTCCAGCTGGAGATGGAGGCTCAGGCCCCTCTGGACCACAGCTTCTGGGCTAAACCTGAAGAAATAGTTTCTAGTAGATTTTCAACAGAGATGCTGGTTTCTTGTTACTCACAGCTGATTTCTCACCCCCAGCCAATGAGCATCAATTGTCCCAGTAAAACAAAGATTTCACTTCAGTGGTTCTGATTGCTTCTTAATCACAGCCGATTCTTCAGCCCCACCAAACTGAAACCACAGTCTCAATGCAAAATATTCCACAAACAGCCATGATAGTTTCTGCTTCCCTTTGAAGCTTCACAAACAAGACATCTATCATCCACAACTATTTCAGCAAAACTGTTCCAAATTCCACAGCAACAAATTCTAAGCACTCAATGGCTCTTCAGCCCAAAGTTCCAAATGCTTCAACAATCCTCCCAAAATACCAAGGTCAGGTCTGTCACAGCCGTACCCTTTGATCCTGGTACCAATATCTGTTCTAGTTTGTTTCTCCATTGCTGTGACAAAACACTCTGACCAATACCAGCTTGGGGAAGGAAAGGGTTTATTTGGCTTTCATCTCCCAGGTCACAGTTCATCAGGGAGCCCAAGGTAGGAACTCAGGTAGGAACCTGGAGGCAGGAGCTGGAGCACAGGCCATGAAGGACCACTGCTTACTGGCTTGCTCGCCTGGCCCTTGCTCAGCCTGCTTTCTTATGCAACACAGGCCCACCTGTGGCACCACCGGGGGTGGCACCACCCACAGTGGGTTGGACCCTCCCACATCACTCAGAAATCAAGAGGATGCCCCACAGACATGGCCACAGGCCAGTTCAATGGAGGCAATTCACCAACTGATGCTCCCTCTGCCCAGGTGTGTCAAGTTGAAAATAAGCTATCCAGTATACTAGTATAACACAAATCTAATACATGTGGGACCAGCACTAGGATCAGATCACTGCCTGCTCCACTCCCAGGGCCTAACAATTGTTACAAAGTCTGTAAAGATGGCAGTCAAGCTGCTCTTAGGGGCTAAAGTGAAAAAATGATGACTGGTAGGTACTGGGGAAAATGTTGGTCATTATTATATTTCATTGCAAGTCAAAATTTGACGTAAATTAAAAGATGATGTATGCAGTGAATTTGTGGACCTTGGCGAAATAATATTTATTTATTATAGTCAAAATATCAATTGGCTTTAAGCCACTGAATTCTGAGATGGCTTTTTATGCAGTAGGATGTAATGAACAGATGCAGCAATCTACAAATACCATTGGTGAGTGCAATAGCAAGTGAATGCTAACAATCGCTAGCAATAATTTAGGTAGCCTTTTCTTAGATCAAGTCCAAACTAGGACTTCATTTCAAGATATATCAATCTCTGATGTTTATGCTTGACAGTACACCACGGAAACGATATTTGGCACAGTTAAGAAAAAAACCAGTGTTTTCAATAGAATCTTTCTGAATTTTACTTAAATGTCCCATGAATGAAATGACAGTATTCTGATTTAGCAAAAAGATGATGCACTGAAAGGGTTAGTCATTCCATGGGCTTTTGGGAAACCTGAAATGTATTTTCTCTAATATGTACACACATTTATAACCAATAAGAGAATCCTTCTTAAGTTAAATTACTTCTAGAAAATTTCAATTTCAGAAGCTATATAATCTGTCATATGCTAAAAATGTTGAATGTCCATATACGCATTTTAAGTAATGATTAAAACTACTTTCAACATTTTCTAACCCTTATACTAATAACTGAGATATTCTTCCATTCGGCAATCTTTATAACCGATTGCATGATTGTGACAGAAAACCTACTCAGATAGCTGTGATCACTGTGATGCCTTGAGTGATAGTCAACTTGAGCAAATGAATGCACATTTGAAATTATATTGCAAATTAATCATATAGGTTTTGCGGTTATTGCTAAGTTGTTTTGTCAACTGAAATGGGAGCATTTCAGTTTTATGAATGGGTTTTATGTAAGTGCATACCACCTGAATATCAGCTCTGCTCTAATTCTACACGCAGTTCTACTAGAGTTACTGAAAACCTCACACCCAAAATGTCCAAACATGTTAGAATGGTCACTATGGAAAGAATTTGAAGAAATATATCTGCATATAAATATTCAATTAATGTCTGTTAAGCCCATAAATCAATAAAGGAATAAGTAAAAGCTTAAAAAAAATAGCTTAATCAATGAGACCCTGGGCCCAGAAATCAGAAAACATGAGCTCCTGTTTTGAATCTGCTCCGATTTCAATGGTAGCTGACTCTAAATACTCTTCTGGTACAAACCTTGTCACACATCACAATGCAGGTGAGAATTTCCTTCAAATCACTCTGATTGACAGGAACAGAAATTCACTCATTTTTTGTTAATGTCACTTCAGAAAATACATTAAGATCGGTGAGGATAATATAAAAAATTTAAGCATTCTTTCACATCCCCAAAGTAGTCATCTTCTTTGTAATTTCAATAGTTGAAGAGTTATTGTCATGTGAAAATTGGAATAATTCAATTACAAAAGATAACATTCTGCTTAAAAAATGCTTAAATGTTCTACACTTTTTTCCTGTAAGTTAAAAACTGTTCTTAAAGTATTTGTATGTTTCCAAATTACAAATATTTATTGCAAAATGCATTTTTTTCTAATAAGGAAAAGGAACCTACATTGGTTTACTTCATCAAGAAAGTTAAAATGATGGCTCTTTCAATAACAGTTAAGCTAATTTCACAAAGTATAACTTTATAATACAATAAATAATTCTGACAGTAAAAGAATTGGTAGATAAAACTATATTTAAAATATTAACAATGATATAACAAAAAAATCCTTCCAAGGTTAAAAAAGCATTACGTTTTGCAACTAAAAATTCTATTCAGTTTTTCATAGGATATTACAAAAAGAAAAGCATTTAGTAAGGTATAACTTATCAGAGGGCTTTGTATAGCTAGTCATCTTCCTATTGACAGAGTGTCCCAGATTCTTACAAACTGTTTAGAAATTGCTGGTCATACTTTGATTTCCATTCAGTAGCAGTCTTCTGCAGGAAGGAAAAGGACTCTTTGGAAGGAATAAAGCACTCTCTGGTATAACAATTTTCATTCCCAAAGCATGCAAGAACTGGATACAATTACACACATTTTTCAAAGGCAGTAAAAAAGCAATTTTCAACAAAGTGGTAATAGGTTTCTTTACTTTGAAAAGACACAAATTTAACATCTTCAAGTACAGAATAATCTATCATATATTTGAATTATAAAAGATCATTTAACATCATGCTGAAAAACATTTGTCATTAAGTTCATTTTAAATAACTAGGACACCATCTTGTGATAGTTAAACCAGTCCATTTTTCAGAGCAAAGAAACAGTTTTGTTTTAAATATTTCCAAAGTCTGGAACAAGATTTCAAAACTAGTCCTGAAAGTATTTGGTGGAAAATATCTCACAGTCAAAATGATTTCCATTTTAGAATATTCCATTATTAAAATATATATACTTGCATTTTTTTTAGTCTTTTTGAGACAGGGTTTCCTATTAGTCCCATATATATATATATATATATATATATTTGCATTTTAAAACTTCAAAATAACAGTTTTTAGTCAATAGGTTAAAACACATAGAGATTGTTTCTTTCCATAAATTATAAAGGCCAAAATGGTGTTGAACCAGAAAATAGGAGACAGTACAAGAAAATTATCATCATTCTGTTTTGGAGCTAAGGTTTCAAGGGTGTCAGGGACTTACAGGGGGCTTGCTTTTGCTACAAAAAGAAAATACCAGTTCTCCTTTAGGGCCCTTCAGAAGCCCAATGGATCACAGCAAGCAGGATTAAAGCCTGACATCCTTACTTTTACTTTTCCTGTCTCCTGTCTACCATAATCTTTGGATCACTTTCTTACTCAATTTTGTTATGTAGACATGCCAATATTATAAGTATTCCTCAAAGCTGGTAATCTATGTCCTTCAAGGCAGAAGGTGCCAAGATAAGTGTACTTAACATAATCTCAAGATTTGAAGGGACACTATAACTAATATTGTCAATCTCCAATATTTACAATATCCTGTGCCTGATATCCTGTGCAATATCCTGTGCCAAGATAGACTTAGAATGTCCCCAGTCATGCCTTAAACCTGAAGAAACAAGTTCCAGCTGGAAACTCAGCTTGTCCTTTTCTTTACATCATCCCTTGTGCAGTCACTTAGGAACAGGAGCTGTGCCCCATAAGTATCCTGTGGTTAGAACAAAGGACCCTGAGGCATCATGAACTTTGATTTCCAAAGCTAAACAAGGCCATTCCTGAGATAAAGATCAACCAGACCAGTTTGATCAAGATTGCTTAACTAAATGCCTACTTGGTCTCCTCCTTCTATAACTTTCCCATTTAAACTCCAAATTTTTGCCATTAAACCCAAAGACAGACAGTTAGGATGCAAAGCCCCCTTGCTTTCACGACTATTCTTATGCTCTGCTTTCTCTCTTCACCATTACTTCTGCTATGTGGTTTTTGAGGTGAATGCCCAGAATTGGCCTGTGGAAAGTCCCCAAAGAACATTTGTGGCTTAGGATTTCCGAAATAGGAGTAGATGGTGTTGAGAACACTGGGATAAATGTGCGAATACAGGATGAAGATACTTTTACCAGGTAATAAGAACTATGAAATGAAGAAATGAAAAAAAAATGGTGACTTGTTGTCTAGGAGCAGGGATGCTTAGATTAGTAGTCCGTCCTTTCCCTAGGAGGCAGGATTTAAACCAGAATGGTTCTAAGAAGTCATCACTGGGGGCTGGAGAGATGGTTCAGCAGTTCAGAGCACTGACTACTCTGAACTTTGATTCCCAGCACCCATATGGTGGCTATGAACCGTCCTTGACTCCAGTTCCAGGGGAATCCAATGCCCTCGTATGACTTCCGCTGCATTGCACGACACGGGTGCACTCACATACATGCAGGCAATACACTCATACACATAAAAAAATAATAGATAAAATAATTTTTTTTAAAAAGAAGTCATCACTGAAGCACTGGGGATGAGCACCGCAGAAAAAAAGGCAGATGTAAAGGACTTTGAGACGTTAAGATCCCCACACTCTGTATCCCAGGCCAGATTCCTGTTCCTAGTTGTTTCCTCCGCTGTTTGTCATTGGTACAACTTATACTTCAAAAACTGGATTGATAAATTCTATTTAATGAAAACACAACTTTGGCCCTTAGGTAGACATTGAAATATGAGTGAATATACTGATTTTCCCTGTTAGGAAAACACAGCATGTTTTGGCTTCAATTACGTAAGCAAGAAATTGCCCAGTGTTTTGTAATAATTCATTCCAACTCAAAACCTTAAAAGAATGTGTGCATTCTTTTTCCTATTAGCAACTAGATTTTTAAAACCAGACTGTGAGCAAAGAAACATTTGAATGGTTAATATGGTGCATGTGAAGGACAAAATGCTGACTGGAATATAAAGATTTAGCACTAGGTACATGAGATCAATGTCTTTATTTTTATTTTATCTGTATAAGTGTTACGCCTGCCCATGTGTAAGTGCACCCATGTTGTACAGTGCCCACAGAGGACAGAAGAGGGCTGGGAATCGAACCTGGATCTTCTGCAAGAACAACCAGTACTCTTAACTGCTGAACCATCCCTCTAGCCCTCAAAGTGTCTTATGTAGCTAGAAAACACAGGATACTTACATGAGTGCCCTTTGGGATAGACTCCACGCCATCTAAATTAGGCACCAAAATAATCAGTATGTTCCTCTTTCAAAGAAACTCCTATAAATGCTGATTCACATGTAAGATATTATGAAAGTTATTGTAGTTCTGATCCCAAATCTCATTGTAACAATATTTGGTGTAAGTGTCTCATTTAAAAAGTCTATTTTATACATTTATTAGTTTCTTAATATATCTTAAATTATTATACTCTATATAAAATGTGTGCATACACATATGAACACACATATATTTGGGAGTATTTGTAAATGAAATAGACAATAATACAATAGATGTTATATACCATCAAATATAAATAAATATAACAATGTGAAACATATGTTTAATCATTTAGTTCTGGAGATAATTAAAGCTGAATTTCAAAGTAACTTTTCCCAAAGGAGAATGGAAAACATTTAAAAATAGAATGTTCAGTGTTGGAAAATGTACATGAAGCAGGTACTTTAATATAGTATTAGTAGTTACATAAATTTGATAGGCCTTATTTTCCATTTCTATAAAATTGTATCCTGACTCTAGTGTGGTGTGGTGTGGTGTGGTGGTGTGGAGTGGTGTGGTGGTATGGTGGTGTGATATGGTGTGGTGTGGTACGGTGTGGTGGTGTGGTGTGGTACGATGTGGTGGTGTGGTGGTGTAGTGTGGTGATGCATACCTACAGTTCCGGCATTCAACAGGTAGAGGTGGCAAGATCAGGAGTACAGTGCCACTCCAGGCTACATGGAAATGCCCTGAGAGCTCTGGAAGCCCCATGAGTTCCTTAACCCCAGCCCTCTGCACCCTGTCATCTCATCTCATGTTTAGGTCATGGAGATCAGTGCACACCCCAGACCTGTCCATTCCCCAAGACTTGTCAGTTCCTCATCCCCAGTATTCTGCTGCCTGCTCCAGTTACTCAGTTCTAAGCACCTGCAAGAGCAGTGAAGTCTGGCCACACTGCATGGTTGTTCATAACTGTAAGTTCTTCAATTCTCTGACTACACTCCCAGTGCCCAGGCTACATGGGACCTGTGGGTTCCTAGATACCTGAGATTTTGAGTTCCCCTAGACCAGTGGGGACCCCAAACCCCACTCTTTACACTACCACACGCACCACACCGGGCCTAGCTGGGTGGCACAGCCTTTAACAGTGGCTTGGTCAGTTCTATAGCACCTCGCCTGCCCTTGCAGCCCTCTTCACACTCCCAGGAACAGCTGTGGTTGTACAGCCAGTGTATCACCCCAGACAGACCCAGTAAGAGTTACATTAGCGCATTTCCTGGGTTACCACAATCTGGAATTGGCCCCGTTCCTCCAATCAGAAATCAACACTGATTTGTCTGCTAAGAAGCTCAGTTCTCCATCCCACCCTGTCTCTCCAAGACTATGAGGAGTCTGAATTGGAACTTCAGACCCAAAGTTTCCCTTATCTCCACCTGAACTGAGACCACATTTTACACTCTATTCGCACATCAATACAAAGTGGCCCCAAGACTGAATATCAATTACCACTCAGCTGGGCCATAACCTGACGTTAGGGAAACAGAAAAATACAAGCACCCACTCAATACCGACAGGATCACCTCCCCATACCAAGAAACACCACCATGGACACAAGTGTGGATACCTAGATCTCACTTTAAAAACAAAAACAACAAAAATAACAAGACATTAGGTCTCCTCCAGAAATTAATACCCATCATAACGTTTCCTGAGACTGGAAACTTAGCTCAAGCACAAAACAATGATCTCAACACAAGACAGTGTTCATTTCAACATGAACATAAATATATTCAAGAAGCTCAGAGTAAGAATTCATTCAAAGACTTGGGAAATTCATAGACAATGTCTATGTGTGACCAGTTGTGGTACACTGTAATAGTCTCTATCTGGTGCAAAAGAAACGTCTTTGATGAGTGGTAGCTGGGATATTTATCTGTAAATATAAGAATACACATTTTGCACATAGTAATAAATTATATTAGTCTAGAGACGTGTCAGTTTTGAAAGGACTCCTATATTAAGCTACAACCATGCAGGGCGCAGGGACCATTGGGGAAAAGGGGGTAGAAAAAATTTAAGAGCCTGGGAGGAGGTGCATGACCATACGGAAATAGAGTACTACAAACTCCTGGGATCCTGCTCATATGAACCTACAACAATGGTGTCAGCATGCACAAGATTCATGCAAACTCAAACAGACAAAAACCCAGCACAGAACTGGAAAATGGGCAGCAGACCTCAATCTTAGCTGGAGAAATACTGGCAACTGATTACTGCTGGGTGAGAAAGAGCTAATCTTCCTAAAATTAGGAATTCTAGATAGGCTGACTAGACCTCAGTGGATGAACTTTCACTGAGGGACATCTGGGGACATTAACTTGACACATAAGCCTTAACACAAATAACAGAATATATGAATTCCAGTGAGGGGCTATGGGAAGGAGCCAGTGGGGAAGGGATTATAAAGATGGGTAAGATTGACTGAGATGTTCTGTATGAAATACGCAAAAATTCAATAAATAAAAGACTGAATGATGACCGTGAAGACACAGTTGAATGAAATAACTAAAACAATTCACGACATGAAATTAGAACTGAGTAAAGAGTGGGAATCTGTGAAGAAAACCCAAATTGAAATAAAGCTTGAAATGAAATACTCAGGAACTCAAATAAAAACCTCAGAGGAAAGGATCAAAAAAGATTTGATGTAACAGAACAGAGGTTATCAGATCTTGAAGACAAAATTAAGGAAATAAGTGCTTAATCAAAGAAAATGTAAAGTCTAATATAACCCAGGGAGAGAATATTCAGGACCTCTGGGACACTGTAAAAAACCAAACCTATGAATAATAGGTAAAGAAGGGGGAAAAAAAGAAGCCCAGGTCCAAGGCACAGAGAATATTTTTAATGAAGTCATAGATGAAAACTTCCCAAATCTAAGGAAAGAGATAACTATTAAGGTAGAAGAGGCATACAGAATGCCAAATAGACAAGACCAGAATAAAAACCACTTCTCACATCATAACATACAACACTAATGTATAGAACAAAGAAAAGATATTGAAAGGTATACAGCAAAAATTAAGTCAAATATAAAGGTAGGTCCATTTAATAACAACTGATTTTTCAGTGCAGACTAAGGAAGGCAGAAGGACTTGGCCAATGTCAAACGAGTCATGAAAAACCACCAATGCCAGCCCAGACTACTATATCCAGCAGAACTATCAGTTGTAATCAAAGGAGAAAGAAAAATTTTCTATGATAAAATACCGATATAAGGAATTTATGGTCACAAAGTCAGCTATGAAAATACTCTATGGAATACTTTGGTTTGAAGAGAAGACTAAACACTCTCAAGAGGTCACAAATAATCAATAAACAACCCCAGAACATGTAAACAAAAAAGTCTAAGAAAACAACACTACAACAATAGACATAACACACATTAATAAATATTAATCATTAATAACATTGAATATTATTGGTCTCCATTCCCCAATAAAAGGACACAGCATAACTGATTGGGTTAGAAAACAGGGTCCACGGATTTGCTACCTCTAAGAAACACACCTCACCGTCAATGATCAATACCACCTTAGAGTAAAAGACTGGGAAAAAGTATTCTAAGCAAATTGATCTAAAAAGAAAACAAGTATGGTTACTGTGATATCTAAAAGGCAAACGGGTGTAGTTATTCTAATATCTGACAAAATAGACTTCTAACTAAAACTAGTCAGAGGAGATAGGGAAGGTCACTTTATACTCATTAAAGAAAAAAATACAAGAGACAACATACATACACCAAACACAGGAGCACTGTTTCATCAAAGTAAATCTATTGTATCTAAAATCACAAATTGATGTCAAAACAGTGATAGTGGGTGACTTCAATACTGTATTGTCACCAATAGACAGATCATCCAGACAAAAATCTAAATAGAGAAACCCTGGTGTTAAATGGCTTTATTAATGAAACTGACCTAATGGATAATTGAGAACATTCTAACCCACTCTCACCAACAGACAGGTCATCCAAACAAAATCAAAATAGAGAAACCCTGGTATTCAATAGCATTATTAACGAAACTGACCTAACAGATAGTTGAGAACATTCTATCCAAACACCAAAGAACGAACCATCTCCTCAGAAGCTCTTGGAACTTTTTCCTAAATTGACCACACATTAGGACACAAAGGAAGTCTCCACAAGTAAGAAAATTGAAATAACATCTGCATTCTACCTTACCACAACAAAAGAAAGCTAGATAGCAAGAAGTATAGAAACTGGAAAAGTATACAAACTCACAGAAGCTAAACAACACACTATTGAATGAAAATTGGATCAAGGAAAAAAATCAAGAAGGAAAAATAAAATTCCTAGAATTGAAGGAAAATTAAAACACAACATATCAGAATCTATTGGACACAATGAAGGGACTCTTAAGAGGAAAATTTATAGCCCTAAGTGCCTACAACATAAATTTAGAGATATCTCATATTAATAACTTGTTGGTATACCTATAGGCCTTAGAAGATCAAAAAAAAGTAACACCGAAAAGGAGTAGTCAGGAAGAGAGAAATAAAAATCAAAGCTGAAATTAATGAAGTAGAAATGAAGGTAACAATACAAAGAATCAATGAAATAAAGACTTTTTGAGAAGTAAAATAGATCTCCCACATGATACAGCCACATCACTCCTGGACATATGCCCAAAAGATTCTATGTCACATTGCAAAGATATCCATTCATTCATGGAAAGTACTTCCTATTCACTCATGATATCCAAGAAAAGGAAGCAACCTAGATGTGTTGATAAATGAATAGTGAAAATGTAGCATATTTATGCAATGGAATATTATTCAACCATTAAGAAAAACGAAAATATGAAATTCACAGGTAAATGGGTGGAAGCGGAAACCATGATACTAAGTGCGCTAACAGACCCCAAAGGACAAACATAACATGTTCTCTATTACACGTGGATGCTAGCTTTCAAATTTTAGATAGGCATGTTTCAAATGGAAAAGCGATCAGAAAACCAATGAGGGGGCCATGGTTCATGGGAGGGGAGAGTGACTCCAGCGATATAAGTGGTGAGGGTGGAAAAAGACAGGACAGGTTTAATGGAGTGAAGAATGAAAGGGCAAGGCGGAAGAGGAAGTTGGTGGGGTAACTAGGAAACTACTATGGAAGCTTATTTCAATATGTACATGTACAGTGTAAAAAGTTTAAAGTAGGTACCCTATAACAAGGGTTCAGGACCCTAGCATACCACAGGGTAGGAATTGGAAAGTCCAATGCCAAGAATGGACTCCTTCCTTGGAATTTATATATCTATATAGATAACTGCCCTTGGAGTTGTTTATCAAAGAGTTCTCATAGATCTTCAAAAAACACTGGCGACTGCCATTGCACTTAGTTATTCACCAGCAAGTCACAGTAAAAACCTTTTACTGAAGACACTTCATATGTCGTTGCCAACAAAACAAGAAGTCAGGCTGATACTGACCTTGAAGTCACAGCTCTGCTGGCTAGATTTCATAGTACTAGAAGGTGTTATGCATGTTACTGGCAAAGAAAGGTGATCAGTCTTACCCAGCAGTGAACCCTGCAAGCAACAATAACTACTGGCTTGGTAAAATACACTCCCTGGTGCAACAGTAGCATGACTCTCATGGGAGCAACCAATCATCTTCTTATTGGATTTAAGACCCACTTCACTATAGGGAGTCCATAAAAGACACTGGTATCAGGACCAAGAACTTGTGAACAGACAGTTCACAGACCAAAGAGGAGAATCTATTTCTATCATTCTGCTAAATAGAACAGTATTAAATTGACTCCTAATGACTTATTGTTAAATCCAAAGATTATGACATCTCTCAACTCTCACCAGAGAAGGTTCTTCTTGCAGCAGACAGCAATCAACACAGAGATCCACAACTGGTCAACATGTAGAGAATTAAAGACTTTGGGGCATCGATATCGCACTCGCTCCTCCCAAGACTCAGGGATCATTGCTCAAGAGGGAGCAGAAAGATTGCAAAAGACAGATGTGATAGATGTATATGATGAAGCTCCTGTCTGGACATCACAGGGTATTTGAACATATGAACCCACAGCACTTATCACAGAATGAACAAGACCTGTGCAAACCCAAGCCAGACAAGGGCCCAACATGAATGGGGAGATGAGCAGAAAGCCTCATCCCTGGCTGAAGATCTATTGGCAATTTATAGATTCTTGAAGAGGGAGAGTCGGTTGTCTTTAAGGTGTGGTGCCTGGTAGATTGACCAGATGTGAAGGGATTGACTTATGCCCAGGAGCACTTGGAAACAAAGATTGGACTTGACTCATCATATGAAATTCTCAAATCAATGAAATTATTTCTAAGGAACAGAACTGGAGAGATGACTCAGTAGTTAAGAGCACTAGCTGTTCTTGAAGAGGAGTCCAGTTTGACTCCCAGCACCCACATGGTGGCCAACAATCATCCAGTTGCAGGGTATACAACATCATCTTCTGATTTCTGTAGGCACTGCATGATTTGAGTGCACTTACACACATTCAGGCAATACACTCATACACATAAAATAAAAAATAATAACTATTAAAAAGTTTTAGAAAGAAATATGCCTCTCTAAAATAAATAAATATTATATATCTATATAGATATGTGCCCTTTTACCCAGGAGTTCTAGGAATATGTCTTATACAGATATTTATGTATGAACACAAATACATAGAAACATAAATTTACTTGAAATGAATGGAGAATTGATAAAGGAGTACATTTTAAGAGCTGGAGAGATACTGTTCTTGTAGAGGTCCCAAGTTTGCCCACATCAAGTGGCTCACAACCACTTGTAACTCCACATTTACATCCTCCTCTTCACACCTCTGCAGATACCTCCACTCACATGTACACACACACACACACACACACACACACACAAACACACACAATTTAAAATAAGAACAAGAAAGAAATATGTTTTTATCTATAAAACAACATATATACTTACAAATACAGTGTTTATGAAACTAGAGAGATATCTCAGTGGTTAACAGAACTGCCTGCTCTTTCAGAGGACCTTGGTTCAGTTCCCAGAAGCCACATGGTGGCTAACAGTCACCTGTAACTCCAGTTCCAGGGGATCTAATGCCTTCTTCTGGCCTCCATGGGGCCTCATGCATGTAGTGCATATACATACATGCATGCAAAACAGTCATATATATATAAGTATAAAAATAAATAATAAATTACATATTCCAGGTTTGAGGTTAGGAAAGCCTCTAAGTTCCCCTGTCAATGATAAACAAGTACCTAACATATTATTTCTATGGACTTTCTAAATAGCAATGGAGAGTATTAGGGAGTTGTGGAAAGAAAAGCAGTTGATGGTTTAAATTCAGTATCTCATGAATAACAGTATAGCTTTGTAATTTTTTATATTTTATATTTTATTGTTTTTATTTTATATGCATGCATGTATTACCTACATGTAGGTAAGTACACCCTTTTAAATGCCTTGTTTTTGCTATTTCGTATTTTCATAGATTTTGTTTTATTCTTTTTACTTTTAATCTTGGTGAGTATCACATTCTGGCCATAAGATCACAATGCAGCCCATGCTGGCATCGAAATTGGGATGCTCCTGTGCCAGCCTCTCATTTTTAAATTTTAATTAATGTTTCACTGATACATAAAGTAGAAAAATTTTATGTATTAATGAGGAGTCATAATATTTCAACACATATACATATGGTAATAATTTTTTAATCAGATTAAATATATTGAGCTCAAACATTTATCATTTCTTCCTACCTAGGGAAAACTTTTGAAATCAAACCCACTCCTCCCAAGGCTCAGGGAGCATCACTGAAGAAGGACTTAGAATATTGTACAAGTAAAAACAGTGGACGACAGCAAGGAAATAGAGTTTTTCAGATAGCAGGACAACCGTGCTTATGAACTCGCAGTGAGACAGCATGCACAATATCTACATCAGCTCAAGCCAGACGAAATCCAACCACAGAAGGCAGGGTGAGTGGGTAAGAAGCCCCAACCCTAGCTGAGGATCTACTGGCAACTGATATGTACTTGTAGAGACTCTGTTTTCTTTAAGGTTATGACACTGGGTAGTTGATCAGGCTTGAGCATATTAAAAATAACAGAGGATATGAAGTTGTATAGGAGTTTGTAAGGTAGGGAGGGAGATGGGTAGACGAGGTCTGAATATGATCAAAATACATTGCATAAAATTGTCAAAGAACCAGTAAAACATTTTTAAAAGAATATATGCATAAGTCAATGTAAAACTTTGAAGGAAATTTAAAGACTTGGGTTCTGTCACACAACACGCACCTGATTTCAGTAAATATTTCTCGAGTGTTTTCCACGTCTCTAGGTTCTGGATAAGGTTTTGAGGATAAAATGAAGACAAGACAAATCCACATGTTAACTTCATTGAACCTGAATCTGCACTCCTTCCCTCACATGACAGGGTAAGTTAGTCAGCCACCCTGAATTTCATTTAACACCCGCTTTTTAAACTTTGATGCCATTAGTCTCCATAAACAACTCCAAAGAAGCCACTTGAATTTGGAAGTCTTGTGATATTCAAAAGTATAATTTTAATAATTCTTTTGAAGGCAGAAGTGCAATTTCAGTGATAAGCAATGAGCATTTGATAAGGAAGTAGATACAGCATTTTTATACAAATGTTCATTCAAAATAACCTGGGTTGTGAAAGAAAGGGTTAAAGCATATTAGCGCTGCCACTGTGTTGGACAGTCATATCAACTAAAGCACTTTCCAAGGAAGTTTTGTGCAAGCTCAGGAAAGAGGAGGACTGGTGGGCAGAGAGCGGAGAGGAACACGGAGGGCAACAGGAACGGCAAAATCATGGGTGTGGTGTGTGTGTGAATGGTCTGACGGAGACAAAACGGTTTCACTTCCATCACACTTAAACGGTAAACGTAGAAAGAAGAGAAGCAGTTCTACAGACACTGGAAAAAATTACAAGACAGATATTCTAAGAGGAAGAAAAGTCTCTGAAAGAGGAACTCTGCACACTTGACATTTTTAAGACCTTTAAAAGAAACTCAGTGGCCATTTTTCTCCTGAGAGTTGAAAATTGGTGATCCAGGGAATTAACCAGCTAAGAACTGGCTTGAGCTAATTTTTCAGAGCACAAAATGGAAACATGAGAAATTTACTGTTTAGATCACTTTTTAATAAAAAGGTATTAACTCTCTGAGGACACCAAAGCAGGGAGGTTGCAGGTTGAAGCTCGACCTGAGTTACATAATACAAACCAAATAAGAAAGACTCAAAACTAAAAATAAATAAATAAAATGATTTTACCTTAGAGTAATGTGCTTTATAGGGAACTATAAAACAGAAAAGTACAAAAATGTGATCAATTACAACTATATTCATTTCTAATATTTGCCACAAAGAATTTTGGTGCACATTTTACACAATTTTTAAATGTCTATAAGCACATATAAAATACGTGTTTTTAAAACACATGCTTGGGACTGGAAAGATGGTTCAGTGGTCAAGAGCACCTGATGCTCTTGCAGAGGACCAGGGTTTGGTTCCCAGCACTATCATTGCATGGCTCACAACCACTTGTAACTCCAGCTCCAGAGATCCAAGACCCTCTTCTTTGCCTCCACTCACATGCACATATGCACACAAAAACACCCACCTGCACATAAATGAAAATAAAATAAATCATATTAAGGAAAGATATACTATACATAGTCTTCTCTGTTTTTTAGTTTGCTTTATATATTTCACAATATTATTAAAATGTTTTCCATGTCAATAAAATTAAATTTGTTTTGTATTTTTTCCCTTCAATGTATATTTTATTTAATATTTGTGCATTTCACATAATACATCTCAATCATATTTAGACTCCCCTCCCCTATTTGTAGTCCCAATATCACCCAAAGGATTTTATGCATTCATTCTGCCATGTATTTTAAGACCTACTGGGTCAAGTTTGTGTACCCAGTTGTCACTTGGTATGAGTTCATCCACTGGCTCCTGATCAGTCTGCCTATGATCACTCCCTTAGAGAAGATCAACTCTCCCTCACCCAGCAGTTATTAGCTGCCAACAGTTTCTCAGCTAAGTTTGGAGCCATCTGCCCATTTCCCCAGTTCTATGCTGGTTTTTGTCTAATTGAGTTTGCCTGGGTCTTGTGCATGTTGTCACCATTAGTGTAAGTTTATATGAGCAAGTTCCCAGAGGCCTGGAAGGGTCATCCACCACCTCTGGTGATTACAATTCCACACACTCCTCTTTTGCAATGGTCCCTGAGCCATAGGTGGGTGAAGTTTAATATAGGAATCCAACCAGGAACACATTCTGTAGTTTCTTATTCTCTACATTTTAGCCAGTTGTGGCCTTCTGTGTTTATCTCCTCTGCTGCAGAGGAAGTTTTGCTGATGAGAGTTGAGAGATGGGTTGGTATTCCCTCTATCCTTGTTCCACTATGTTCTGTGATCCTTGGATGTAGAGGTTCCATTACTTGCTATGGTAATGTATAGCATTACAAAGTTTTAAAGAGTCTCCTAATTTGAACATACATATCATTTTGTTTCTATTTTTTTTTATTTTTTAGAAGAAGCATTTCATTACATCTTTAACACAGTCAATAACAATTTCCAGAGCAAAGATACATCGCTTTCAAAAGTGGCTATAAAATTTTTGGGTTCACAGTTGAATTAATACAGTTATATAATATTGGACTCAGTATAAACCCTGTAAGACATAAAATTGAATGAGTTTTTAACCTTTAAAGAAGATCTCCATTTCAAGATATGCTGTTTCCTACTTTTAAAAACATTATTTTTTTTAGAAGAAGCATATCATTACAGCTTTAATATGCCCAATAACAGTTTCCAGAGCAAAGACAAAGCTCCTTCAAAAGTGGCTATAAAATTTCTAGGTTCTCTGTTGAATCAATACAGTATTGAATCATGTTAAAACTTAGATCTTTATAAAATGATATATTATCTTAATATAAACTTCTAACTTTATTTTTCAAATAATTAGAATTAAATTTCATAATCATGACCTTCAAGTTGCTTTTACATTTAAATTAATAAAAGAGCAGTAATAAAATCATATCCATAATTAGGCTGATGAGAAAATCATTGTGTTTAATATATGCAGAGGGTTAAGAACAAATACAGGCACACAGCAATGAAATATATACTATTACTATAGATAGAACTAAGATACATCCTCTACACATACATCCTGTAGCCTAAACATGCATCTATATTATCATCTAACTATAGGTAAAGTCACATATAACTCATTTATATATATACACCACCCATGCACATGAATTTACAAATAATTATGATGTACCAGTTTGTATACACTTTGATCAACTCTGCCTGCACTTAGCCATTTAGCATAGTGCTGAATATTAGTAGCTGATTTTCTTTAACTTTTTTTCAAAATAAGTTCAGTGCTAGTATTTCTTTGTGTCATCTTTTCAAGTTTTGGTGTTTGAAGATTATTTTCAAGGGGCTGGAGAGATGGCTCAGTGGTTAAGAGCACTGGCTGCTCTTTCAGAGAACCTAGGTTCGGTTCCCAGCACCCACATGGCAGCTAGAAATCATTCTTAACTCCAGTTCCAGGGAATCTGACACCCTCTTCTAACCTCTACAGGCATTGCACAACACAGTTGCACTTATCTGCATGCAGGCAATACACTCATACATATAAACTAAAAATAATAAGTAATATTTCTTTAAAAAGATTTTTCCAGACACTATGAAGGTTATCATGTTTCCTCACCATCTAGATAAATTTAAATAATATAGAGATTACTAATTATAACTGATGACTGTTAACATTTTGGATTTGGAAATTTTGACTATAAAATGGTACACTAGGATAACAGCTTTTCTAGAGTTGGATTTTTACATTTTTCTTTATTTTCTTTAGCATTTTTATTTCTTTTTTTCCTCCTGTCAGCACAGCCTGTGTTTCTCTCTCTCTCTCTCTCTCTCTCTCTCTCTCTCTCTCTCTAAAAACCTGTTTTCCTTTTTTTTTTTTTTTTGTCTTTTTGAGACAGGGTCTCCCTGTAGCCCCAGCTGTCTTGGAACTCACTCTGTAAGACCAGGCTGGCACAGAGATGAGCCTGCCTCTGTCTCCCAAGTGCTGGGATTAAAGGCGTGTGCCACCATGCCCAGCTCTGTTTTATTTATTTAAAATAAATAAGGAGGCACTTCAGGACAGAGATCATGCTCCTGTGTGCTAGGGACCCCTCTGTGCATATAGTGTTAGCAGAGAGCCAGAAGTTGTGTCATGCTGGCCTACAATGGGTAGTGGACAAGATATGGTGTCCTTGTTGTTACGCTCTGTTTTCCCTGTATGGCAAAGCGACAATTTATGTCAAATCATAATTATGAGGGAGATAAATGTGACAACCAATAAATTTTCCTCTCAAAGTAAGGTCATGGGGGACAATAGTCAGAAACAAAAGAGAATATATTCTTTGCTCATATGAATATTTTTAAAGCAAATCTTAGAGTTTGGCAAAGTCATCCATAAACATCATGCCATTAATCCTTCAGTGCTTTGCTTGGTAAGGATTATATTATCTCCAGATTATTAATAAGAAAACATAGACCTCAGAGGCAGAGTAACTGGCTCTGGGTCATAAAGCTAATGAGTGGGAAGGCAGGAAATTAAACATAGTCTATTTCATTAAAAGCTTAAACTTTTTCTATTTCTTGTCTACTGACTAATGTTTATGAAACCACATCCAAACATTTCTGTGTCCGATGGAACCAAAACAAAACCTGTGACTATCACAGAACATTTAAAGGAACTAGAACCTAAAATATATACTCCCAAGCATGTAAGCTCACTTATCACTTCACACTAAAGGATGGTCAGTGGTTCCAGCAGAAGGCATCTGTTTTTTCTATGCACTGAGAAGAGCCATAGATAGACAAAGGAAAGAAAAAGTTTTCCTTTATGTAGAAGTGAATATATGTAGTCTATTTCTTAAAGATCTCTGACATCAGGAAGACTAAAAATCAAACAGCAGTATGTCAAATAACTTCCCATACATACCCTAAGAAATAGCTGCTCAATTTTCCTTAAAAAGAAGCAAAGGGTGATTTTTAGGGGAATCTTGCCACTGGCAAGGAACCACCCCGTGCAAAGAGCTCCTTCTATACTAATGTTTGCCACTAGAACATACTGCCACCTTATGACAATTTTGTTACATCTTAATTTGTAGAATATTCCATTTTGAAAATAAGTCATCACCAGGAATACAACTATAATGCATGAATATGGAAATTTTATAAAATTTAAGACAAAAGTTTACTACTTCTGTTAAATGAGGAGAAAACCCTGCATTTAAAAAAATATTTCTAGATTTTGAATCACACAATAATTTTGATGACACGATATAAGCATTTCAAAATCCAAGATACCAGAAAATGCCTGATTAAGGTGCTAGCATTGAAACTAAAATTTTTAAACCACTTACAGATTTAGATGTTCTATATGAAGTGTTTTCTCTTTATTCTGTTATAATTTTGTAGACACACACAGAGGTTTAAACATTGCATGGACTTTTAGCTGAGAAGGAAAAATAGGGGAAAGGAACTAAAATTAAGAAAAGACAGTACCCATAAGCTCACTTTGGGGTGAGTTCAGAATAGGTCAAATTTAGGTTCTACTTTAAGATATTCCTCTTTTTCAAAATGCAGTGGCTTTCTACATTTAAAAAAACTATTTCTTTTATGATTTGTATTGTACTGGGAAACACAGAACCTTTCTGCAGGGCTGCTGTACTTTCCTCATGGATCCACTGACTCATGGATAATGGGCTCTGCCTCCCTTTTTGCATTAGCTGCAGAAGTGCTTGCATGCCGACGTATGGGTCTTCTTAATCAATCACATAAGAAGCTGTTGCTTACTCTCATGCACTATTATCACTTCGAGATGCTACTTACTTTCTGCTTTATTTTCACTTTTGGCAGATACTACAAATTGCTTTCATTTTCACATATACACAGGGTATTCTGGGAAGAATATGAATTTTGGAAATTAAACAACCAGATTTAGACAACACAGGTTTGAGGAGCTAAACCATCAAATCCTAACTTTTTCTTTTTTCTACTACCTGGGTCCTGCTTAGTTATTTCACCTCTTAGAATAAACTATACATTTGCTCTTTATAAATTGAGGCCAAAAAACCTGTAGAGATATGTAATATTAATTAGGATGACACCTGCTATCTAATGACTGTGGCTACAGCCGAATCTCTGCATAGTTCTATTTAAGAAATCTTCTGAAGTTGTCATATTTTGAAATTTAATGCAGTACCGTTCACATAAAAACATAGTTCTTAGATCACTGACATCTTAGAACCATGGAAAAATCATATTAATTGACTGTCTGGTACTTTTCTGACTCCCCCAGACCCCTTTGGAATTAACACAAATTTATTAACTATTAAAAATGCTCAGCTAAAGTCAAATCATGAACAGGGAATAATTAGAAAATAGTGAAGGAAGAAAGAATGGAAACCAGGAAGAAAAGTAAAAGAAAGGAAGAATGGAAAGAAGGAAGGAAAGAATAGGGAAAAGAAATAAGATTGTGGTCTTGAAGTTTATCTTAACTTCATGGACAAAGGAACAAATATAAAAGAAACATAACATATTGCTTAGTTTAATTACTAATTTGCTATTTGCCCAAAGTTTAATCAAGAGAGTTCTTACATGTGGATAACAATGGTGACATCTGTAAAAGTTGGTGCCATGTCTGAGTCCTCCAGGCACCACAGCACCTGGTGACGCCACAGGGAGGAAATCGTGGGGACTTTGGGAACATACTGCAACAGCTGTCAGCTCAGAAGGAGGTATATTCTAAGTTCTACCAAGCAAGGAGTATTCTACAAAACCTCACCCTGTCCCTCCTTTTAACTGAAAGGAAACCAGATGGAAACATGCAACTTGTCAAAGCGCAAATGAAGAATTACTGTAAATTCCACAGCACAGATCTCTGGATGCAGCATTGAATATCTGCAGGCTCAATTTTCCAAATTTTACTAGCATTTTAAACATTAATGCTGCTTGGCACTCTTTTTGGTAAATACAATTTCATATCCTTACTAGACTGCAATAGAGGTTTAAACAATGGGAATGTGGTTACATAGTTAACATAATATTAGAATGATGAAAAAATAAGGAATTATTCTAGGAGCTTCCTAATTCTAGACTGACTATGACTGCAACATGGCTAACCATCACTCACAACAGTTAACAGTGCAATCTGGTTAGAGAAACAACCAGAGCAAACCAAGCAAACAAGCTGTATTATTCATGACATAGCAGCTCTGACTGAACCCCCACCTGTATCTCCATTACAAACCTCTATTTCTATCCATTGTAGGAAATTACCATAATAACTTTAAATAGATCATGGGTAAACTTAATTGTGAATGTATACAAAGAACGAGACTAGTAATTTTTGTTTTGTATTTTGGTTCCAAAATTACTTACATGTTTAAGACCACCATGAGGCATTTCATAAAATTGGACATACATAATTATTTCATGTTTAGAGTAGCAGCTTTGTGAGATGCCACTGGGAATGTGCTGATTTGCCCCCTTGCTCGTCTATGCCTGCATAAAAACATTCATGAAGTGCCTATTATATAACATCTACCATGCATTTTTAGTTACATGCAGTCACTCCTTCAACAACACCAAAGCATTTCTTTAACAGTGTGTCACTTAAAGCAGGAAAATACCCTACAGATTCTGAAAGAGAATGATTTGTATCAAGGACCTGAACCACAATGCATGTGACCCTTTTGACTACGATAGCCTAATGACGTGACAGAGACCACGTCACATGCTCCCTGAGAGCAGCCACTGTCATTTCTCACAAGTCTCCAGTACGGCTTCCTAGTAGTTTTATAGTAAGACATCTTAATTATTTCTAAATGAAACTCAAGCATTACATGAAATCCTATAACAAGTCAACTCTTTTCCAATATAAACAACACATTTTAATGATGTGTTTAGTATTAGTTGACTAATATTAAAGAGCATTTTAAAATGCTTCTCAATTTATATGCCATTTATTTGGATGGCCCATACTGCAGATGAGAAAGCTAAGTTACAAAGTTTGAGGAACCTATATAAGACTATGTAGAAATAGATATCAACTGATCCAGCAGATGAACTTAGTTTTGCATCATGCCTATGTTTCATTCCAATCCCTGTTCCTTGATAAACAAAACTTTCAGATAGAAAATGTCAATACTAAAAGGTACTTTTTTGTTGGTCTTTTTGAGACAGGGTCTCCCTGTGGCATCAGGGAGCCTGGAACTTACAATGCAGACCAGGTTAGCCTTCTGGATCTCACAGACATTTGCCTGTCTCTGCCTCAAGTGCTGTGATTAAAGATGTCCCAGCACACCAGGCTTGAAAGGTAAATTACTGCCTTTAGAGTAAAGAAAGCACTAAAGAGCAGACAGAAGGGAGCAAACACACTACTTTATCCTTTCACTTTCTCTTCCTCCCACACTGAAAAAAAGCACAAACCATTGCAAGCAATGCTCTATGAATACAATGTCTGTTTGCCCTGCCTTCTGTGGGTTACACTGAGAGCGGAAGGGCACTGACAACCCCACTGTTCTATTACTCTTCCTCAACTAGGGGTCATTTTACCATACCCTCCAATTTCCTTCTTTCTGTCAGTTAGCTGCTATGGTTAATAGCTTATGAGATGGGAGTCAGGACACCTTGCTTTGGAGCATCACAAGTCCTCATCCCCCATATCTTCCTGTACCCTGAGTTGTGTAAGCCCAGTCTACTGAGCTCTTCTTTATCTACAGGCATTTGCATGGGTAGCTATCCACATGTGGAAGGGAGAGTCTTCTCTATACCCTTAGCTCTTATGTGAACTCTTCAAGTAGTTCTAGGACCCCAATGTATATAGGAGCTGAATAGCAAGAACAAAGCCCAAAACTTCTATTAACTTCACATATACAATGGAGAGCTTCAGTACAGACAAAGTCTACTGAAAGAAGGGTGTGTTTTATGCTTTTTAAACAAAGAACAATAACTTTGTGAAGAAGTAACTGGACAAATTATTATTTGGAATAGGGTAGTATATTCTAGGGTTATAAATACATAATAGACATATTATTCATAAAATAATTTTTGAATGATAGGACTATAAATGATTAGCCTCATAGAATAAAGAGAGCCTTATGGCCTATTTCTGCAAGGATGGATATTGATCATTTAATATAAAAATAACATTTAGGGTGCTGGTGCCTGCCAGCCAAGATGGACAGTACCTGAAAGGGGGAGTGAGGATTGAAAGAAAAAAGAAGAGACAGAGAAAAGATACTTGGGAGGACTGTCAGTAGACACTGCAGCCCGGGGTTATTTTAGCTCCGCCTTTTTATACAGTAGGACATCAGAGATAGCCACTGTTTGCTTAACTCAATTAGCTTTAACAGCTGTTTTTTCCACCTGTATCTGAGGGTCAAGGAGCGGTCAAATACTTGTTGTGAACTCCTCCACTTAACCATCCTCCCTAAATAATAAACACATTCCTCCTGACTTGGCAGATTAGGTACTGGTGTGCAAAACACAAACTCAGTAAACAAGCCTGCCACAGCTCAATGTACATAATGGCTGCGCTTATATTAATAGCTCCCAACATTAGGGCTGGAGAGATAACTCAGCACTTAAGGTTCTTGCCATCAGGCCTAAAGGCCCAAGTTCAATCTCCCCAGAGCACAAGTTGAAGGGAGAGAGCCAACTCCAACAGGTTGTCCTCTGACCTCCATGTGTATCAACGCTTATATTCTGCAGATAATAAATTCATAAAATGTAATTTAAAACTTTTATTCAGGTAACATTTTTACACAAGTCAACTTAGAACACAGGGCACATTAGGAAGATTGCTTTATTGTTGCTCCAAGAGGGACGCTGTTTCTAATGAAAAAAGAATCTATATTTTCTAATTTTATTTTCCAAGCCAGGATAAGGAGACATTTACTGAGTCCAATAAGCCCAGGAAGAATGTAAAAGCAGATTTAGAACACAACTCAGTGAGTGGAAGGCCACACCACCTCTGTTCCTATCAGTACTTTATCCTAATTTCATAGCCTGATTCAGTAGCATGGTAACAAAAAGCATCATGTTTTCCCTACAGCTCTACATACTTTTTAATAAAATTATGGTTCCCATGACAACAGATGGTATCTTAGGAGAGGTAATCGCAAAGTAAAAACAATAAACCTCTTGCCTTAAGAGATGAGCTAACAGTACACTGACAGGATTTTCTCCTCCCTTTTTGGGTAGCAATATAGTAATAGTTCCTAAGACATGAATCTCACTGTGGTAGAACCAACGAAATGGGCAACACTTAAGTTCATTTGAATTTCTATTCTAAACAAACAAAGTATGTTCAATAAAGAAAGAATAGTAAATACCAAAAAAAAAAAAAAAAAAAAAAAAAAAAAAAATGGGAGTTTCACTTTCTCCTGATCATATTCTCTCTCCAAACAATATATGCTTATGCATAAGCCTTTCCTTTCCTTAGCTTTAAAAAAATATCTCTTACAGTATAAATAAAACCAAACTTTCAGTTCTTCATACCAACAGTTAAGAGTGTGGATATCTATTTGATCGCCAAGTTTCCTTGGCAGGAAGCTCAAGGGAAGATAGGAAGCAGATATTTAGAGGAAAAGAACACATAGAACTGGAAAGGGTATTTAGTTTTTAAGTTTCTTAAGGAAAAGATGCAAAATCAGGTAGTTGTATAAGTCCATCCCTCATCAGAGAATGGAATACACAACATTTTGGGGGTGGTTCTCATTTAATACACCAGGCTATGAACTTCCTGAGGAAGAAAGATCCCATTTTATTCCCTGCTTTTGTAACATAGTACCTTCTCTCATTCATGACCTTGTTCAAACCCACCTATCTTCCACCTTTACTTTCTCTCAGAATGGCCTTTCTAACCTGTGTAAAGCAAGTGATTGATTTTACCAGACTAATCAGACAGGTGCATGTTATTCTAAGTTAGAAGACTCTGACTTTGATGATTATTGACATCAACTTCTCAAGGTCTCAGTTTTTATGATTAAAATATACATTGATAATGTGGTCAGTTCATGAAGATGGAAACAATCCCCGTGCCGATGATTTTAGTGTCAGAAAACAGAGAACAGCTCTGTTTCAAATTAAGAAAGGTAATAAGGTACTTGTAAAAGGTACTATTTTATAATTTCATTGTATTTTATTTTAAACACAAATACATTTATTGTTTACAGCTTAATGAGAATCAGATTCATATCTTGTTGCTTAGTAAAACCTCTACAGGAGAATACAGCCAACTGCAGCTTCAATTTGTAGAAAGAATAAACCAGCACAGCAAAAAGAGGCTAGCCTTTCCACAAACTTCAAACACTACAGAGCCCATTGCACATATCAGTTAATGAATATCCATACTGCATTGGTCATTTTGGTAATTCTTAACATGTTTCAAGAGGTCTTTACTGAATAAGAAAAATACCATTTGGCAATGACACCTATCTATCAACAGTCCGTTTTTATAGCAGGTCTCTAAACACAAGAACCTAAGGAGAGAGTGGATTAAAAATACATGAGACATTTCCTGTTTCTTAATAGATCTTTACCCTGGCGTAAGTGAAAGACAACCTTTGATTGTAGGAAAGTGACTCCTGACTGTCATTTGTGATGTGTGCCCAACCTGGCTTTAACATATGCCTCAGCCAAATTTAAAGGCCAAGAAAAAGATACAACTTCCCCTCCCAAATAAGACACCTATAAAGAATGCACTGCATATAAATCCTATCACCCTAACAAGAATAATGACACTATTTCCTAAATCATCACTTTCAAATTTTGTCTGTTTGCTAGGAACCATGTCCTGACAAACTTGATATTTTCATCCATAAAAATTCATGATATCTTTAATGAGATCCATGTACTCTTAAGCTATAGATAAAGATATTTGACAATGTGGACGTTTGTGACTTGTAATTGGCCAGATTCTACCCCAAAGACATAGCCTACATTGAGCTTAAATTATCATTTTAAATACAAAGGCAAAATGTGCCACATTCACCATGAATTATTGTGATTCTCTCATTTATAACCACCATCTGTCAAAAATTGTCTTATTTTATACCAATACAGGATCTATTACGTGCCTTCTCTTCATCCTAGCAATGTGTTGTCGTGAAGATCAGGGTCCTAGCTGAGGAGACACTGGCACTCGTCATTTTACTAGCTCATCTCTGAATAAACCAGAACAGACTCTTCGTGTTTACACCTAAAGAGTCCTGTGTTTCATAGGCTGTAGAGTGTGATATCTGAGAGCTGGTATTAATTTACACATTCTAAGGCCATCAGTTAACTTATGCTATCTTGGCAACAAGTAGTTATCAGTTATTTTTTCTGCCTTAAAAATAGCAAAAATTTACAAATGGAGAGCTTGCTAAAATATGACATATACCTGCAAAAAGCTGGATGGAAAAAATAATGTCAGCATAACTACTGAGGAGAAAATTTTGTAAGTGTTCTCTTTTTGCATGCAAGTTCCTAGCTTCTACAGTAGTTCATCACTGCTTCATATTTTATGCTTTATTTCCATAGATTTGGAAGAAAAAATACACAGGTCATTGCAAACAAGAACAGTTTTTAAAATATTCATGCAGGCTTCTCTTCTCCATACAACAGTAGTGAGAAAATTGAACACTTGGTTCAATTACAGGAAAGACTACTACAAATTTCAAGTTACATATGCACACACAAATACCTAAATTCTGGAAGAAAATTCTACCTCTCAACTTGCTTATAGATTTCTAAACAGGACCCTTTGTATAGGCAGTAAAAATATTTGAAAGAATATCAAGTAATAAGAAAATCTGTGCTGGATAGCTTTAGTGGCAACTTGACACACCTGGGTTGAGGGAACCTCAATTGGTGAATTGCCTTCATTGGACTGGCCTGTGCCCATGTCCATGGGGCACCTTCTTGATTGTTAAGTGATGTGGGTGGGCCCGGCTCACCCCACTGTGGGTGGTGCCACCCCTGGGCAGGTGGGCCTGTGTTGCATAAGCAAGCAGGCTGAGCAGGGGCCAGAGGAGCAAGCCAGTAAGCAGTGTTCCTCCATGGCCTGTGCTCCAGCTCCTGCCTCCAGGTTCCTTCCCTGAGCTCTTACCTTGGGATCCCTGATGAACTGTGACCTGGCAGATGTAAGACAAATAAACCTTTTCCCAGGTCCTCTGCAGGAGCAGCCACCTCTCCAGTCCCATAAAGAAGCATTTTGTGTATAATGATTGTGTGTGTGTGTGTGTGTGTGTGTGTGTGTGTGTGTGTCTGTGCGCGCGCGCACGCGCGCTACCATGATGTTATCATGGTCTACTTCTTCTGCAGAGAGAACTCTGCATTGACCTTTTTTGGTCACATGCTACACACATCTGAAATGCACAGATTAATAAAACTTCCACTGGAAAAAATATACACAGTAGGGGAAAAGCGCAGCTGGAGTTCCTATTGCGGCACAAAGTAAGACCTACCTTACAGGTAAATATGCAGCAGATTTTCTTCAAGGGATGCTGGGCCTCTTATCTTTCTTCATATCAGGTGTTTCTTCTGTTAAGAGGCCTGGTATGTTACCCTCGCTTGAATCTGGACCACTTGTGTGAATTTGATGATCAATAAACGGTGGCAAAAGTGATGCCTCACTTGTTCTCAGCCTCCTCGATAGGAAGGATGGCAACCATCACTTTTGCTCTCTTAGAATCCAGATGCTCTGCTATAAGATGCCATTTAGTCTACTGAAGGCTGAGAAGCCATGTGGAGGAGAAAAAAAAGGTACCTCGGCCAAAAGCTTGTACCAACTGTCAACCATATGTGTGGGGCCATTTCAGTCCTTCCAGCTCTTGCTGACGTCCTACGTCACCAAAATGGTGTGAGTGAATGCAAGCAAGGCAGGCAGAGAGCTGCTCATGGGTTTCAGCCAAGTGACAGAATCGCAAGAAGTATAAAACTGCTATGTGTTGGGTCATTACTTGTTGAGGTGGTTTGTTATTTGATGATCGATATCTAGTATAAAGTGAAGAAAAATCAGCCATAGCCTGTGAAGATTTATAGAATCTAACCCGATTTCCCCCTAAATAACATAATGACAGAAAGCTAAAAATTTAGCTCTCCTGAAGTCTCACCCAGGAGTGAACAGCAGTGTAAAGGGAAACACAAGATTTATTCTGATTCTAAACAAAACCCTATGTGGAATATGGCTTGTCTTAAGCGATAACCTGCATAATTGGTTCACGTTCCCTAATAAATTCATGATGGTCCATAATCTGACCAAGGCTCATGTAACAGCCCTAGTTTGAGATCTATGATTAATTTACTAACTATTCAGTATTTAAAATTATAAAGCATTAGACCATTCTACATATGTCATAAATTAATACACTGTACCATACAAGCTCAACTCCCCCCGCCCCGAAGTACTTTATCTATGATGTTTTAAGGAAGTAGATTCTGAAGGTACTGGAAAAGCATCAGTCATTGAACAGCAGCTCTATCTTTTGTAAAACTAAATGATAAGCTCACTATTGATCAGGAAGATACAAAACCCTAGGCGGTATATTCTAGCAGTTTAACTTCTGGGAAAATACTAACAACATGAATTCCGCGCTTCTGCTCTTAGAAGGAGCTTATTATTTCCTACTGAGGTTAAGTAGAATTTTAGTGTTTCCTTTATTTTCTGCTTTGTCTTCACTTGGCGACATTTTTTCCTAACCCATGGGAACTCCTGCTGGCCTGAATTTTTGTTATTTCACAATTTTCGCAGTTCTCCAGAAAAGTGATACCTGAGTAACAAAATGAAGTCTAATATAAAGTTACCCTCTCAGATACATCTCCCAAAAGACTTGTGTCTGCAAATCACTCAATACAGTTCCCCAAACAGAGCCTATCTCTGTGCACTGCAGATCTTGGTTTATTAGTGTGAAAGAAACTTTGATACAAAATGATTAATCAATGTGCTGCTTTAAGTACTTGATAGACTGAGAGATATAGTTTCCAAAGTAAGAAGAGGGAGACTGCAAAGATGACCCAGTCAGCCCGCTGCTTGCCATGTAAGCAAAAGGGTTTGAGTTCAAACGCCAGCACCCACAAACAAAATGTTAGGCATGGGAGCACACAATTACAACTGCTGTGCTCAGGAGGTGGAGGAAGGCAGACTCCTGGTTTTCTCTGGTCAGTCATCTGGCCTACTCAGAAATTTCCAGACCAGTGAAAAACTGCAAGGATACCCAAGGTTAACTTATGGCCTCAACGAGCATGCACACTCACATGCATATGCACCCACATGCAAGTGCACACATATGTACACCATACACACACACACAGACAGAGAGACAGAGAGAGCCCCTCAAGATTGCAACTATTTCAAAGAATAACAATGAAGTTAAAAGGCCTGACAAGATGGCTCAGCGAGTAATAGGACTTTCATCCTAGATGGAAAACCCTCAGTTCAATTCCTACGACTCATATGGTGGAAGGAAAGAACTGATTTTCACATGTTGTCCTCTGATCTCCACACATATGCCATAACACACATGAATTCCAATACAAAATAAACAGATAAATATAAATATGTGCGCATATATATGTATATTTATATATATATATAACATCAAAAATAGAGATGACAGCTCTGATAGCACAGGAAGTTGTGTGAGGGGAAGAACGAGGGAAAAGGACCAGGTTAATGAGATTCCACATCCTCATGCAATTGGAATCCACACAGGGAGACTTTCATCTATTTCCCTCAGGACATCATCAGAAATCTTTGCACTGCTTACTAACTATTTCTAACAATGAACATCTTCTGGCGATGGACAAAAGTGATGAGTTTTTGTCTCGAAAGGTCTAGACTCAGAAGAGACAAGACTCACAAACAACTGTCTGCGGAAGTACAGTCTTTTTGAACAGGAAAGATGTTGTGGGAAGAGGTCAGTTTTCTTGCTTAAGAAGGAGAACACTGATAAGAGGATTTTAGTCTCTGAAAGTTCTTCCTTCAACATATTGAACAGGATGTTACCAAGCCTAGAGGGATTCTGCACTAGAGGACACTGGAGAGAACTGATTTTCTATAGAATTTATGTATTCTGAACAAAAATACAATGTTTCCACAGAGGGCACAGACTATTCCACAACGATGTGATTTACATGGTTCTCTTACTTCTTTGACGTTTGTTTCAGAGAAATTACCTGAATCCATTTTATTTTTCTGAAAAATGTGGACAATAAATGTGAGAGTAAAAGTACTAGGGTTTTTCCCTATCTTCTCATATCATTTAGATATGAACAACATCTCTTCAGAATCATCTTCTCAGATTTTCAAAACTCTGCTCACATGAGGTCAGATATGGAAAAAATTAAAATTACAAGATCATTCCATTGAGTTCCAGATATTCTAGTACAAAAGAAATCAATAGACAATTTTATCACATTTGTTAGCATGCTTAAATATTATCTATAATTATGGCATGCTAATACTCCTTTAATATAAACTGAACTAAAAATAGATACCCAGTATCTGTTAAATTATTGAGATGTATTTTATGAATAAATAAGTTACGTTATTATGTTTAGAGCTTCTTTTGTGTTTATACACTAAGTTTAAAAAGCAGTTCCTTTATCTAAATGGGTCTAAATAAGAGTGTAATATAGTATATAAATTAATATCGATTTCTCATTTATTATATCAAGATTATCAACAGTTTCTCCAGAGGCACAGTTCACATCATATAAGGAATAAATTATTCCTATTTTTGTGTGCATATGTGTATGCTGTATGCATACCTATGTGTATGCATGTTCACATGTGTGTGTACCTGTGTATGAGAATTTGCATGTATGTGGAGGCCAGAGGTTGATGGTGGGTGTCTGCCTCAACAGTTCTCCACCTGAGTGCATCTCACTTGAACCCAGAGCTTGCCACCTTGCTCTGACGAATGCCCTGTCTCTGATGCCTGAGTCTTGGGATTAGAGGTGCACAACCACCCCACCCAGCATTTACTTGAATGCTGGGACTCTGAACTCCAGTCCTAACAGTCACTTGGCAAGTGCGTGACTCTCTGAGCCATCGTCCCAGCTTGGTTACTCCACTTGTTAATGCTTTCCACAGCATTGTAAGATGCTACCCTGCATAGCTCTCTCCTCCTATCAAAAGCCAGAACACATATCCATCTGTATGATGAAGGAAATTGCCTCCATACAGTGCCTGGTGGCCCCTGGAAGCCCTTCCCCCCAGTTAAGAGCTACCAGATGTACTTCATGATTCAGAAGAGAAATCATCTTCACATCTTAAAACCACTGAAATAGCCACTTAACCTGAAAAAAACATAATGGTTTGCTTTTGCAAATGCAGCATTAGAGTGTTGGACCAAGTTTGATGGTCGAGTGTCTATTTCAGTATATCTGTGCTACACATTTTAGAGGTGTGAGGAGTTTGCATATGTCATAATGCAAAAAGCTTCCAGCAAAGCTAAGCTGAAAACGGATGACCTTGGTGGTCTGTCCATGAATCAGTTAATCCCTCTACATTTCCTTTTACTGTTAAAGATCAGGAGTCCTTTCTTTTTTAATTATTTTAAAAAATTAATAGTGGATAGACTAAGCAAATTTATCCCATTAAGCACAAGATTGTGTACAAGAAGAAAACAAATTACACTCCTGCCTAGAGTTATGCTGCTGATGAAAATCAGTTACTTTAAATATTCAGTTCCACCAATACTTGGATAGATCTTTCTTTTTGATTAAACTGTGGGAAAAGACTAGGAAGTAGATATACAGAAAGCAAGTGAGCGATAGAAAAGAGCAAAATACACAGAATCCCAATCCCTTATTGCTTCGTGAAGCATAGTGCTGATGATAGTTTCAGAAAATTTAGAACGAAATCTTTCTCTGAAGGAATGGATTCATTCCTTTTAGTGCTAAGCCAAGAATACATAAATTATACCTATAATGCAAACAGAGAATAAGAGACCTACTATACTCTGAAGCAAATAACCCCACCCCCAAATCCCTATATGAATTCAACCTTTCTTTGATGATTTTTCTTTATCTTAGCAGTTTCATTTTTTGACTCAGTATTAAACCAGCCCCTAAGCTCTGATATTTAGGCTTATGAATTAATGCATCTCTTAATTCTCATCAAAGAAGCTTCACATAAATTCATTACTATGGTTTATTTTATAAATAATGAACACATTACAGATCCTTCTGTACTGTTATTTTTATCTCAATGGAAACATTGATTCAGTAATAAAACCAACAAGATGTATGACTTTCATTCACTAGGGAGATTTCCTCATGAAATCTTCTATTATAATGACCACGTCTTATTTTGTTGTATCCAGAAATAATGAAATATTGTTTTATGCTAATAAATTTCCATTAAATTGTTCCTTTTCCTATGTTATCAATATTATTTTGAAATCTTACAGAATATCTTATCCTCTCATTAGGGTAGCTTCTCATCAAAACATATCTCAGTAAAGATCTGCTAATGGTGGCAAGTCCCTAAAACTTTTGGTTTGCTGTGGGAGTCAAAATTTGCTTTTGTGTGACATACAATTCTGTTAGGTAGACAATACTGTCTCCCATTTTATAGACAAAACTATTGGCACTGAAGGAGATTGTTTATTTTGTTTCAAAGTAATAGCTAGTTTGAAGGAAATTAGATATGTATTTTTCTCCAGTACTTTTAATCATATAATATTAAACCTTCTGTTCCATACAGGGATCTAATTTCCTACAAAAGTATTCAACAGCCTTTCCCAGCTTGAATCTGCGAGCTACAATAACAACTACCTAGCAGATATGCCAAATGGTACAATAATGCCACTAATATTTTGAGAGTAACCAATAACTCTGTATTTAGTGCCTGCTCCAGGGGCTGGAGCGATAGCTCAGCAGTTACGAGCACTGGCTGCTTTTGCAGAGGACCCAGGTCTGGTTCTCAGCACCCACACAGTGGCTGCAACCATCTGTAACTCCAGTTCCAGGGGATCTGATACCCTCTTCTGACCTCTGTGGGCACTGTACTGCATGGGAGCACTTATAGCCATGCAGGCAATACACTCGTATACATACAATAAAATTATAAAATATATTTAAAGTCTGGCCCACACAAAGTAAATCATGCTTGGTACTGTTAACTGGGTTAAAATGCTGTGACTGCTTAGGTTATAGGCTATAGAGAGGAATCTAATACTATTATTCTGATAAATGGATGCAGTATTAAACTACCCCCTAGGCTCTGATCTTTATATAAATACATGCATCTCTCAACCCTCATCAGAGAAGCTCCTTTTTGCAATTGATGGCAATTAATGCAGTGATCCACAGATGATCAACTTGCAGAGAACAAGAGACTGGGGAGTTCTTAGCTCTAAGTGGGACACCTACATCACACCTGCTCACCCCAAGGCTCAGGGATCACACTGGAAGAAGGGGAAGAAAGATTGTAAAAGTCAGAAATAGTGGATGTCTGCAGTGAACAGTATCTGATGTACATTACAAGGCCCTTGCACACATGAACTCACAGAGGCTGTGATGGCATGCAATAAACCTGCAAGAGATGAAGCCAGCCAAAATCCCAGCATGGATACAGGGGGGATGCATGGAATCCCTCCCCTAGCTGAGGAGGCAATTGATGGCTCCTCGGGAGGGAAGCTAAATTTTCTTCGGGGATGCAGCCCCTGAAAGGCTATCCATGCTTCAGTAGATAGTCTTGCACCCATGAACATAAAGGCAACATTAGGGAAACTCTGTAGGATTGAAAGAGACAGAGGCAGACACAGAGAGACAGAAAGAGACAGACACAGGGATACACACAGAGACAGAAACAGAAAGAGACAGACACAGAGACAGAGACAGAGACAGACAGAAAGACAGAGACACAGAGAGACAGAGACAGAGAGACAGAGACAGAGAGACAGAGATGCAGAGAGAGAGATACACAGAGAGAGACAGAGACACAGAGATGAGAGAGACAGAAATTACATAAAGTTGGGAGAGGAAAAAGATGAGGTCAGGTCAGATGAGGATTTGGACAGGAGGGAATGTGTGGGTAGATTTGATCAAAACACATTTCATGCATGTATGACACTCAGAAACAATAAAAATGAAACTGTAATAGTGTGCATTCTCCAAAGATTGTTATATCATTTAAATAAACAAAAAATATTTATATTTTAGTACTTTTATGTCTCTCATGAATAAACATTGCTAAGGTTTGAATGTGACAAGTTGTCCACAGGCTCATATGTTGAACATCTGGTCCCCAGCTGTAGTATTATCTGGGGAGATTTTGGCAACTTTAGAATGTAGGACCTAACTGGAGGAGCTGGGTTGCTTGGGGATGTTCCTTTGAAGGTCCTCAGTGCTTTTGTCCCTCATTAGGTGAACAGCTTCCTCTTACACAGTCTCCTGATACCACGGCATTCTGCACAGGCACATTGGGCCAAAGAAATATGGACTAACCCTCTGAACTCTAAATCGAAACAGAACTTTCACCTTTCAGTTTTTTCACTCAGGTAATTTGTTACACAAAAAGAAACACAAGGAATAGAAGTATACGATAATTATGCCCTTGAGATATTCACAATAAGTCTTTGCCCTACTTCACCATAAACCTATCTTAATACCAACATAGAACATAATCTACATTGATACTTGTGAAAAATGAGACGAGATGCTGAACCAACAAAGGAAGGAAGAATAGGAAGGGAAGAAGAAAGAAAGAGGAGGGCTAGAAACAGTAGAAAGAACACACATCCAGGAGCAGCGATGAGAATTATTTGCTTAGTTACCACGAAGTAATAATTATACTGTAGCTCTATAGGAACAATGGTAATTTCACAGTAGCTCACGTTACTGTTATCACCCTATATCCTGATAACTGTGAAATTAATTTGCAGCACTACTCTATGTGTCAGCCACAAGCTGTTCCCTTGGTAACAGTATTGTGCTGCCATAGAGAAGGAATGTTTGGCAGTAAAATGGGCAGCAGCAAGCCAATTATATAGGAGAAAGTTTCTATCTAAATACATACAACATAGCAATCATCCCTGGAAAAACCACATGGCTTACCAAAAGAGTGCTCTCAGAGTTGAAGATGTAGCTCAGAGACACAGCGTTTGACTACCAAGTATAAGGCCCAGGTTCCCTACCTAGTACCATAGTGCACACACACACACACACACACACACACACACAGACACTCACAGACACAGACACAGACACAGACACACACACACGCACACACACACACACAAAGCAAGAATTCTTTGTTCACTATCCATTATATATTGACTGAATTACTTCAAAACATGGTAAGCAATGATCAAATCACAGCTTTATATTTAGCAACAGACAACAGAGTTTTCTTGAAAAAAATTGCAATGAGAATGTATAAAAACATAACACATCTATCTTGCTGTATTTTCCATTTCTTCCCCTAAAATCATTACTATAGAAGAAAAGTCATATAAATTTGTGTGTAATAAAAATGTTCATATATATGATTCAATGAAAAGCACAGAGGTAGCTCATACCTAGGCAACCCTGAGATATAAACAAATATTCCAGATATATTTGGAAAACAATTTTGTTCAAGGAAATCCACTTAGGAAGGAAGATCAGTTACTCTGCAATTTACTAACAACAATGCCAGAGAATGAAAAGTTGAATAGGTGGCTGAAGGGCAATCTGCATCTCTTCCTTTGCTATTATTGCATGTAACATTGAGACCAGATTTCAGTACGCTAAAGGGTATTCCTATATGACATTGTAAGAGATTGTGAAATAGAGGTATTTATCTAAAAGGTTATGCATCCAAAACTGCCGCTGTTTTTATAGCTTAGCACAGAGGCGAGCTCTGCTGGCTCATCTCTCTTACCTATCCTTCATTTTTCCAGGCTGAATACAGTTTCAGAAATATAATGAATTGTGCGAGCTAATACTTATTTACCTGTGCTAAACCAAACATTGTAAGAATGAGAATATTTTGAAATTCTCAGAAAAAATATCAAACCCTTCAAAAATCAGCTAGTCTTTTTTAAAACCATTTTTTTCAGTAATCAATGCATATTGAGGGATTGGAGGGAATTGTAACATTTATGGCAAACTTTTTAGAAATAATAGTTCTCTAGATAATTAATACAAAGTTAATGTTAATGGTTACCAGAGAGTCGTTCATTTGCTTGTATGACAAACTTCTTTCATGCAAAACAATGAAGCTCAGAACATTCTAGGTTCTGAAAGCCTCCATTAACAAGTTAAGCCACCAACATCAGTGTGATGGATGTCAGGGTACTCCCACCCACCTATTAGTTACATTTCTCATCAGTGTGACCAAATCCCAAACATAAACAACTTAAAGGAGTAAGAATTAATTTACAGTTTATGCTGTTAGGTGTTTTAGTCCAGCCTGGTGGGGAGGGCATGATTCAGCAAAGCTGTTCAGGAGGAGCCAGACAAAGATACAGGCACAAGGACAAACACCCACTGAATACTTCCTCCTGTTAGGCCCTGTCTCTCATTTTTCATCATCTCCAAATAATGCCAAACACAATGGATAAATCGATTCAGTATGTGAGAACCATCATGGTCTGTTTTTCTTTGGAAACCCCATCAAAAACACATCCCGAGGTGTGCTTCCCAAATCTTCCAAGTAATTCTCAGCCCAGTCAAATGGACAGATGAAAATAACACCTCCAATCACATTTTTACTTGCATCTTTAGTATATTTTCAATAAATAGCCTCAAGTGTCTTCCTCGGCCATCTTCCAAGTAATGACATAGTCCTAACATTTCTAGAGCTGTCTACTCATATCTGTTTCTCCAAAAGTATTCTTAATTCAAGTCTCTGGAATTAAAGAACTCTATGCAATTGCTTTAGAAAGTAAATTGAAGATTATTTCAATTAATTTGAATAAATTATGGATTAAAAATATGGCCGGGCCTGGTGGTGCATGCCTTTAATCCCAGCACTCGGGAGGCAGAGGCAGGTGGATCTCTGTGAGTTCAAGTCCAGCCTGGTCTATGTAGTAAGTTCCAGGATAGCTGGGGCTACAGGGAGACCCTGTCTCAAAAAGACCAAAAAAAAAATTATAATCAACTAATCAAACTCATGGTAAACTGTATGTAAAATAAACACAGAGGATGTTCATAAACACAGTTTACAAAATTCTCTATGACAATCAAACACTAATGAGGTACTACAGGATATTATATATTTTTCATTTACTCTGTGAATGACCATGAGAAAATTTCTTGATCCATTTGAATTTCTCTCCATATATAAATACACGTATCACAGAATTATTAAGATCCATGTCAAGCATTAGCACAGTATTAAAACACAGTAATACTGAGACATCACAATAAACATCGATGCTATTTTTATATTTTGTTTAATATTT
>NW_008338999.1:4081059-4082750 GCF_000622305.1 Nannospalax galili
GCTATTAAAAAAAGATCAGACAGGGTTTTGTAGATGGCAGTGTAATTTCTAGCTGTGCCACTGAAGAAAGGACTATAAACTTTTTAACGTTTTTGAATCTTTTTTTATCCACAAAAAGTCCAGAGACTGTGTCTCCACTTATTTGTTATTAAAATAAAATCTACTCTTCTCCTGACAAGGAAATATGTTCTATATGGTACTAAAATGTCTTCCATCATGCATCAAGCATCCTACCTTTTCCAGCTCCTTCAAATAGGCCAAACTTGTGCATATATCAAGGTGGGCCTGGAAGTCCACACACTAAACCAAAATTGACACATGTAAAGCCACATGGGGCAGAGATTTTCATATAATGGTTAGTCATTTGTATTCCACCATGTAGGGACAGTGTGTTCCCATGAAGCTTGTGCACTTGAGGAACCTTGGTTCTTAGGCAACACTAAGAAATAATCTAGCCCCTTGCAATTTAATGTCTTTCTGATTTATGCGATCAATTAACATATTTTCCAGAAAGTTGTTGAGTGATAGTGCTTTCTAGAGGCAAAGATAAACCTGCATGAATATGTTACTCTGAAAAAAAATCGCCATTTGGAAGTCTGTAATAGTTATCTGAAATAACAAAGGTGAAGTACAAATTATGTGATCCATCATAATCTGAAATAAATATGCTTCGCTGCTCTGTGGTTTTGGACTTTATCCCGGTCTGACCTTTTGTTTGAGATTATGCATCAAGATGCTCTCCCACAGAGCTTTCACTGACAACACTTTAATCCATTTTTGTAAAAATCCATAACAAAATTACTAGGGGTTCAATGTCTTATCAAAATTCTTCTGTCTCAAAAACAGTCCATGTAAAAGATAATCTTCAGTAAGTGTGACCAAAGTATTTTATACCCGTGGTGTTGAATTGCTCCATTGGAGGACAGCAGAAAACAAAGTTCATGTTGCCAAGAACAGAACCTTCTTGTCACCTTAGCTCTTTCTGTATTTATGGATTCCAACATCCCAAGAAGAGTATCCAAACCTCCCATTCAACTTGCTCAATTTCCCATCAGGTCTGACACTTGAGCTCCGCAAGACCTCCACAAGACCCCGCTACACCAGTGCAGCAGAGTGGTAGAAGGAGGAGAGAACTGGACCAGCCAGCAGGGTGAGTCCATATTTGCTATTTATTATGTAAAATATCTCCTATATTGCTTATTTTAGCTGTAAAATTAAGGTGAGAGTACTACTTTTGGTATAAGAGCGATAAAATCCTGATTATCATAAGAAATATTAATAAATGAGGAACTGTATATTACCAACACCTATCATCTTGCTGTCTCCGTTTATCATCAATCTATCAGCTGTCTACTTATCATCTGTCACCTATCTATCAATCTATCATTCTATCTATCTATCTTTCTATCCTCTATCTATAATCTATTATCATCTATCTATATATCTATCTATTCATCCTATATCATCTATCTATTCATCTTCTATACATCATCTGTCTATTCATCATCAATCCATCATCTATCTATCATATATCTATCCTCTATATATCATTTATCTATTCATCCATCTATCTATCATCTACCTATCCATCATCTACCTATCCATCATCATCTATCTATCTATCTATCTATCTATCTATCTATCTATCTATCTATCTATTATCTATCCTTCTACCATCTATCTATCTATTA
>NW_008338999.1:4083167-4097353 GCF_000622305.1 Nannospalax galili
TCTATCTATCTATCTATCATCTATCATCTATCTATCTATCTATCTATCTATGTCTCATCACCTATCATCCACCTACACACCCATCATTTATCCTCCATCTACCTGTCATCTATTATCCATTTATCTATCATCTACCCAATTATCATCTATCTGTCATGTATTGACTTTATCAATATATCTACAGCCCTTCTGTCTCCTTTTCTGACCTGTCCATCAAACACAATTATTAAATCCATTAAGAACGTTATTCAACAAGTTCCAACTGAGCATTTGCCATATCCAGGAAGTCTTCTACATGCTGGAGAACTGTTCTGTGTGCAAAAGTTTTGTGAGTAAAAAACACATATGCATCCATTTTTCCATTGAGCTGAGATTTAATTGTATGATGAATGAAACATGAACATGAAAGATATATAGCATCTTAGTTGTAAGTTTCCTAAATGAAGGCAATCTTGAAAGACAGCTAAGAAACACTGATAATATAAGTTGGGTTACAATATTCTATGGTAGATGAGGAAGAAAAACATGAGATGGTCACACTTAAGAAAAGCACAGAAAGAGAAACTGGGCAAGGCATGCGGATACCTGAAGCATAAACTGCCAAAACAAAGACCAAGTTTCCCCTACAATTTCCACCCCTCCCTCGTGTTCTATAAAGTTATTCAACGGCTTTCTTCCTCTCTCTATTCATGACTAGTCATCCACATATAACAACTATTCCCTGCTTAGCATAGTCTTCATTTAGGCGCTCCTTTTCTTAGTTGATTAGCAAAAAGTTATTCATTGTACTATCCCGTGAGTACTGTCAAAATTTCACATACGCTCCATTAAATGTCTCCTTTAATTTCCTTTTGAAGGAAACAGGATATAAAAGTTAAACAACAAAATAAATGAAATTAAAATGTACCAGCTTTTCAGTGGAGCTTTTACACTGTAAAAGGACACTGTGCCTAATAGATTGTAGTGGACTGAGTGAGGTTGGACTGTGAGGTGGAGACATGAAGTCACACTGTTAAGACTTCACATTCAGAAGGCCTGCAAACAAAACACCTTACAGATAACTTTGCAGTGGGACACAAAGCAACCCTGACGATTGGCTCCAGTGACTTCTTTCAGGTTTTAAAAATTATTTAATTATGAACATATGAATACCAAGCCCTAATTAAGACAAATCTTTCTTCTGCCTGAGTAAGAACTACCAGTACTTCTGAGAGCAGAGCTTTGTCGGAACCCACTGTCCGGTGTCCACATTTGCAGCCCACACCACCAGTAATCACTAAATGTGTTTCTCAGGTTCAGTCTTCTGTTCTCCAGTAAGAACTTTGAATTCATACACAAATAGAATGAACAACTCAGTCAGAAGTTCTTGCTATTTTCCAAAGCTGGAAGGACCTTCTGACACTGCAGACCTGTCACTCAGATATTCCTGTTCCCAAGACTCTCCACTGACCTTTCAAGACTTGCTATCTGGAACAGGTGACTTTTTAGGACCTGATTCTTCATGTGATTTTATTTTTATTTTTATTAGCATATATACATTGTACATACGCTGAGTTTTATGAAGACATTTTCATTTAAGTATAGTATGTCTCTTGATCATATTCAGTCCCTATTCCCTTCGCTTTCACTCACTCTGCTCCTCCTCCCTCTAATCCCATTCTTCCCCCAAATTGTCGTCCTTCTTCTTTCCTGTCAAATATTTAATTATATATAAATATATGTATATGTATTCCGTATGTAATCCAGGGGATCTAATTCTTTTAACTATTCACATCTAAACTCACCTACTTAGTTGGCCATTTTAAAACATAAACTTTTGCTATTAAAAAACAGGTATTTCCACAAATTCATATAATGAATATTTTGCCTTTATGCTGTAGTCCAAGATAAGACCTTAAAGATATTTTAAATGATTTTTCAAAATGACTATCTAATCCATTATCAAGGTTTATCAAGGTTTTGATATATGTACTGTTTTCAACCATAACATCTGTAACATCCTGCCTTCAAACTAACCTGACCTTGTGCAATAGAACACAGATAAGGACAAGAATACCTGTAAAATGGTTCAGGCAAAGGCAATGTTTAAATGGTCCAAAGTTTAGTTTTTACATGTCCTCCACATACAAGTTTATTAATATTTTCATATGAGTAAATTGTTTTCTCAAACCAAAGGTATGAAATTATTACAATAAAACAAATTAAATGTATTAAATGCCATGTAATTATCTCATTTCTGTGGCTCAGGTTATTAGCTTACATATGATGTCTTTAAAATAATTCCCATTTGCAGTTACATTTCACACTGCAGATTTGATGCACCAGCCAGAAGAAATGCCACAATCCCTGCTGTGCTAAACTCACTGAAACAAATAGACAAACACTTTATTGTGTTTTGTTCCTGTTTTACTATTTGTAATTGGACTACCCTACAGGAAATACTTTTCTTTCTAATAATCACTGAGTTACTGTAATAATCTTGTCATTTCATGCTCTTCCTTAATTTATAACATGAGAGTTTCTGTGTGATTATTTTATGTCAAGGATAAAAAATAAAATAACCAGGGAAAAGTTAAGGACATTAATCAAAAAGATAGCTTAAAAATACTTATGGGCCAATGGTATACTCAGATGATAAAGCACTTACCACTGCAATCACAAGGATCTATGTTTGATCCTTAGAATGCAGTTAAAAAAATAAAAATAAAAAAATAAAAAACTCTGCATGCGAATCTGATCTGTACCTGTAATCCCAGCACTGGGGAGCTAGAGACAGATAGATCCTTAGGTTTTCTGGACAGTCAATCTATCTGAATGAGTGAGTCCCAGGCTCAGGAACAGACCAAATCTTAAACAATAAGTTGGACAACATTGATCCAACATTGATCTCTAGGCACCACATGCACACACACACACACACACGCACACATGCACACACACACACGCACGCACACACATGCGTGCACACACACACTACAGCAATAGCTTCTAATAATGCAATTGAATATATACATTGGCAATGTCCCACTTATGTTATCTATGAAATGTGACAACAAAAGAGACAAGGAATATTTTGGAAGGGCATCTTCTCTAATTTAAAAACTATACATTTGGGGGCTGGAGAAATGGCTCAGCAGTTAAGAGTACTGGATGCTCTTGCAGAGAACCGGGGTTATATTCCTAGCATCCACATGGTGGCTATCAACCAACTGTAACTCCTGCTCTAGGGTATCTGACACCCTCTCCTGGTTTCTGTGGGCATTGCATAACATGAGTGTACTTACACAGATGTAGGGAAAATATGCATACTCAAATTTTTTTAAAAAAATTAAAAACTATGCATTTCATTATTCAAAAATTAGAAAATTAGTTTCCCCCAATTAAATAATTAATTATAATGCAGTTAATAATTGTCTTCTGCATACAAAGTTATCTTGAAACTCTTTCCTAAAACTGTTGATTTAGGATTACCATCCACGATGCTTATACAGTACATTGTGTTCAAAATAAATGTTAGCAATTAAATGAAGTGCCAATCTCTTCATCAATAAGCTAACTTAGAAAATACTGAGAAATTTCTTTTCATGTGTTATGGGATTTCATATATTACAGTCATTTCTACAGTAAAAATAAACTTCACTGGAATAATTTTGTCACTACAAAAATAGAATGAATTGAAATGAGGCTGGTGAGATGGCTCGGTGGGTAGAGGTGTTTACATGTAAGGCTGATGACCTGAGTTCAAACCCCAGATCACACTAGGTGACAGGCGAGAACTATGCCTGAGAGTTATCATCTTGCCTCCACATATACACTGTGGCACATATATGTCACATAGACACATAAATAAATAATATAACTAATACAAAATTTAACTCATTTAACTTGTTTTTAACCTAAAGAAACATTACAAAGAATTTTTATTTCTAGTCAGTAATGAGAAGTCATAACACATCACACTAAGGACAAAAATTTTTTAAAAAGAATTTTTTTTTGTCCTACTGAGACAGGCTATTCCTGTAGCTCCAGCTGGCCTGCAAGACCTGCCTGCCTCTGCCTCCTGGGACCTGGGATTAAAGGCATGCACCACCAAGTCCAGCCAATGTGTTTTTTAACCTGATTCTCATCAATGTAGATATCCTTGAAGGATGGAAAGAGCATGTGTAACAGAGTATTAAATCCAATTTGAAGCTTTGAAAAAACAACGCCTTCTCCTTAGTAAGTTCCAGCAGTATTTACTGAAGTGAGCATATAAAGATACCAGATTTTATGTCCCATAAAATACATATTAGAATTTCCACTGAAACAGGAACATCTTTGAATATCATAGTAAAAAATAGGATACTGGGAGAGGTCTCAGCAAACTCTATAAATTATCTGCATGTGGGTAGTAATGTTTAATGTCATGTGCTGGATGTGACCACCAAGGTAGAGAGTACAGATGTATATCATGAAGCATTTAGGTCCAAGGCTTTGATCCGGCTGCAGTTTAGTGGAGATCCACATTATTATGTCAGAAAAGACAAGAAATATTTAAGAAATAGATAGGAGAAAACATATTAAGAAGGTTAGATATAATTAAACTAAGTTACAGATTTATTTGTGACTACTGGAATGGACAAACTTCTTAATGAAGTAGACAAGATATGCTATGCATAGAAAAAATAAAACAAGAGGGAAACTGAATGGTGGATAGAATCTGATGGAGATGCAGAGCTGTACAACAGGAGGACCTTTGTGACTGCTCAAACATTACAAAAGAAGATTCCTATCTGGAAGCAACATGCTCCAGTCACAGTACAACTGCCCTTTCTTCATTATGATAACATATCCACATCAGCAGCTGCTGTGACTTATCTGAAAACACACACAACATAAAAGAGAAAAGTAGCCTCCATTCATGGAAGATCTTCTCTTACGTCTAGAATTCTCCATCTTTTTTCTTGAATAATCCTCCCCTCCGTTCAAGTTTGTTTGTAAGATAAGCTATTCAAAATCCCATGATATGAAGTTCTCTCTAGAGAAAGCCCTTCCTCGGTGTGTGCTTTCAATCTAGAATAAACATTCCCCAATAGGAAGTAATAAATTATAATCATGCAAATTACATCCTAGGTATAACATGCTAAAATTCTACCCTGAAATTCTTTATTTGTGAAATCTCAAGATTTTAACATATTGAACAAATTTATTAAGAAGCACAAAGTGATGTATTTATTTCATAAAGCTTTAATTAAACAGAGCCTACAATGTATTTTTTACTTTATCTATACCTACAGAGTCTCTGTGATATTTATCTTCTGACCCTGAAGTCAAAACAATTTGGTTGTGTTCACCCAGGTGTAACCTACTCAATGATACAGAACTCTCTCTCTAGAGAAAGGAGAATTAAAGAAGTTGGAAGATAACAGGTTGCATATTCTAGCTGTAAAAACAGACTCTTTAGGAAAGGTAAGTGTTTAAGTGGTCATATAAAAACCTCAATTAAAACTAATTTAACTTTGCCTCTTAGGATTCCTTAACCTACACTTTTGAGCATCAAGCAGTTGGCAGAAATAAGTTGTCCCTAATTGTTCCTTATTTAACAAGACCAATTAATAGCTAATTCTCACCACAGAAGTGAATTCTTCCTTTTATATAATATAATTTGAAGATAAAATACCATGATATTAATTTGTTACTTGATAAAATATTTTGTTAAATGAAACAAAGATACAGTTATATATTAATCAATTCAAATGAAGTATAACTTGAAAGCTAAGGCTCGGAGATGTAAAGAAGGCTTACTAAAAATCATAATCAGTTCCCAAAACAGAGCAAAAAATAAGAACTTGGGAATGAGGAAGAAAACAAGAGAAAGAAAATGAATTCTAGTTTTTAGATACTGAGGTTGACGTCAGTAAGGTACACACAATTGCCTGGACTTTAGGAGGGTGACCAAGAAAGGTAACACAGATCTAAAAGACAGTGATACACACACTGTAGATAAAGTCAACAGAAACATGAGATCATAAACAGAAACAGAGTGGAGAAGAAAATGCAGAATGGAGCTTATTTTATATAGAAAAATAAAACAGATTGAATAATTTTCTTGAAATATTAAAATAAATTGTGACGCATGTGTACTTTTATTTCTCTTTGACTTTATTGACTATGTTGAACTGGTACAAGTGCTACCTGATGAAACAGTATGTCTAGGCAGACACAAAAAGGGATTTCAACTTCGGAATAGAATGTCTAAGTGAGGAGAGACCAGTCAATATTCCCACCACAAAAAAGAAAAACCCAGATAAACCACACAATTTCTTAAGGCTATAAGAAGTTTCAGAGAAGTGAATGGAATCTGAATTTCCTGAGGGCAAAGAACTGTCCTAAAATGAGATAAGAAGAGCAAACTTTTTAATGACCACTGGCAGTGGAGAGGGCTGTCGAAATTGGAAAATGAAGTGAAAAGACACGTCTCTTTCCAGCGAAGTTGCACACAAGTCTAGTGGCATACAGGAGGTTAAAGGCAGGGTTGCTGAAAGGCAGACAGGAACAGAAAGGAAGGGGGAGAGACGATAATGAAATGAAAACTCTTAGAACTTGAAAGGAAAAAAAAATCTCAAACATTCTTTGGAGATATTTCTAAATTGTTAGTAGAATCATCTTCTGTGGAACATGGTAAGATAAATATATTTAATGTGAATTTTGAGACAATTAGTTGTATGTCTGTGTGTGTTTGTGTGTGTGTGTATGTAATATACTATGTGTGCATGTGTGTAGTGTTTAAAGCACACAAGAGTTTGTTGTTCGTTTCTAATGTGCATTTTTACCAATGAGTACCACAATGGTAAGACACTTAACTGGACACAATCAAGTCAAATTGACCTACCATGTTATGACCTCTTACAGATATCACATACACAGAATGTTGTACAAATTAAATCATGGTCTTAAACTGCTCAGCAGTTTAAAACACTCCATTTCTATGTGTCTTCATATCAAATGCATTGGTTGTTATATATAAGCAGATAAAACATAAATAACCAAAGACTGACAGTAATGTAAATATGGCTAGAAATTCTTACTTTGTTCATCTAGTTTTGGGGAAGCGTATATTAATATTGGTATGGTACAAATATAATTCTGAAATAGTTATAGTATTAGTAGAAATATATATAACAAAAATATTTGTCAGGCCCCTTAAAAGCAGATATTTCAATGCGTGTACTGAAAGAACAAACAAGAAATTTTACAGGAGCAGAATATAAATCAGAGTGTGTATGAATTACAAGAAGTGTCTTGTATTGCCCTAAAATAATGACACAGTTTCTACTGAGGAGAATGACCCATCTTAAGGAACAACTGCCAGGTAATAATTAATGAAAGCAACTGGCTACCCAATATTTTAAATTTTTAAATCTGTTTTATTCACATGGAATAATTTTCCTTTGTGTCTCAAGTTAGCCCTTTTATCTCTATAGGAAAAACAACTAAAATGTATAATTCCCCAAACATCTTTTTCATCTAAGATGTTTAAATTTCAACAGCACTCTTACTTTTATGTGAGAAATGTTTCAAGGAATGTTCCCTCACAGAATATGAAATTATGAACAGTATGTAAGGGGGTTGAGGAAGAAATGAAATACGAAAGAAAAATACAACAGTGATGACTACACCACCAGTAAGTAATTCAACCTTATTACAAATCATTTTTCTTCCCCATCTCCAAGAGGGGAAAAGAATTAATCTAAATGTTCTTGAAAGCTAAAGGAAGATGCAGGGAAGATAACTGTTCTGTAAACATAGCACAGATATTGACTAAAGGGATTACCTTTATGGTTCAGCAGCAAACACCCACCTCCTCTGAAGCTTAACTAAAATTTAGAAGATCTCTAAAGAAATGACTAATAATTCTACATCTCAGGCAACCTAATGGACCCTAAATGACTATAAGGCAAAATGGCTATAAAGCAAAAGTTTAGAAGTACGCTAAACTTAATATTTTAGGCTCCTTAGAAAAACATAGGTGAATTGCACCTTAAGTGGAAATATATCTCATCACATATCAATTTAAATATATGAATGTTACACATTCATTTAGCCATATGGTCTTTATGTCTAATGAATATTAGTTAACAAAGTATCTACAATGTTATTCCTCCAATGTAGCATTTCTCTATTATATTAGTGAAGCACAATGAAATAATAATACTTATATCTTATGGCCTAGAAAATGTAGAAATTTCTGAGAATAAGCTCTCCAAGTAAATGAATCTAGCTTCAAATTATGGCTCTTCTAATTTTGCACCATGTGCTTAAATTCACACAATCTAAAGATAAAGATAAATTTAAGATTCTTGCATAGCAAGGTGACAGGGGATATGGGAAGGAAGTTTCATTGGTAAAGTGCAGGTGTGCTATATAAAAATGGAGACCAGCGTTCTGAGTCCCAAGTAAAAGGCCAGTGTAGAAGTAGCACATGCCTGCTATTCCCTAACCTGGATAAGTAGAGTCAGGATGATTTGGGGGGAGGGGCGCTTGTTAGTCAGCCAGTCTAGCTGGATTACTGAGTTCTAGAGACAGTCTCAAAAAATAAGATGGAGAACTATTAAAGAAGACTCCTGATTTGACCTCTTGTTATAGTAGCAAAAACTCCCGTAAGATTAATCAGTCAAGAGGGTAACAATCTCTGACCTGGATACAGACCCAACTTTGTAGTTCTGCCAGACCTCCTGGCCATCTGACCACCCCTAGGAGGGTGGGTTCACTTTATGTTATGCTACAGAGATGGGCGGACTACCTAGTGTGATACTAAGATAGTGAATTTTTCCTGCCTAGGGTTTCTAGTGCAGTTTTTGTGGATAGGGGTTGCAGATGTATTACCCCGAGCTCCTCCATTTTGTGTAAGTTTAACTGATCAACCATCTAGTCAGAGGATCAATCATCTGGTCAGAGGACTATGCGTAGGAAGGCGAGTTTACCTTATGTTATGCTAAAGATGGGCAGAATACCTAGGGCCTTAATGAGATAGTGAGTTTTTCCTGCCTGGAATCCTGCCTAATAGCTCAGAAATTCCTGACCAGTCTCAGTCATGTAGTCTGTAAGTCTGTCCAGTCTTCTCAGCATAATCTTTTCTTTTTTTTCTCCATATCTCTTTTCTAAACCTGCTTTCTTTAAGGCTTTGGGCTTCCCCTTGTATCCTGTATTTCTGTACTTTCTCTAAAGCTTCCGTCTCCCAGCCAGTCATGTGTCTGACCCCCACTCCTTCTCCCCTCCATTCTCCTCAAGGAAGCTGCCAAGATTACTAGGTCTCCTGCCCTGATGATTTTTCTGTAAAATTCTAATCACATTGTAAAAGCTTAATTCGGTTGATTCAGAGCTTCTTGACTCTGAGTGGTCTTTCCCGGTGGTCCCGAACTCTGTAACACAGACAGGTGACTCATGTAAATCTTGCCCTTCAGGAAAGCATATCCTCTCCTTTTGTTCTTCATATCTCTTTTTAAACCATGTTTCCTCTAACACTCTGGGCTGCCATGACAGCTTATATTTCTTTACTTTTTCTCTGAAGCTCCCTTCTCCCAGCCATGTGTCCCCTAGTCTGCTACATCCCTATCTGCCTAACATACTTGATCTAAACCAGCATGACTTCATGGCAGTTTTTCACATCTCCCCTCCATTCTCCTTCTCAAGGCAGCTGCTGCTATTTTTGCTTACCTGCCCTGAGGATTTTTCCTTAACTTAAACTAAAATTACTCTAAAACTTCCATTATTGTTTTGTTTTTGGTATTTTTGAGACAGGGTCTTCCTGTAGCCATAGCTGGGTATAACTCTCTATGTAGACCAGGCTGGCCTCCAACTAGATCCTCCTGCCTCTCCTGAGTGCTGGGATTAATGCCTGGCCTCATTCTTAAATTCTTTTATAAATGAGAATAAGGACTTAGAAGGGGACCCTGAACTCCCCTGTATCACTCTGGCCCAAACATGTACACACACACACATACACACACACCATGAATACCATGTACTGGGGCATGGAGACTAAAGCCTGTAACCCTAGCTTGGAGGCTGAGGCATGAGGTTGCTGTGAGATCAAGGCAAATTTAGGCTATAGTTATGAGATCATATCTCAATAAAAACAAGAGAAATTAAGAAAGAAAAAAAATTAGGCAGCACTGGGGGGGGTAGGGAGGTTTTACTTATTAGATTTTTGTTTAAATACAGTATATGTAACCATGCATTTTTGTAGGTGGGTTTAATTGCCAAGAGGGGGTGTGATTTGTGTTACAGGATAGGGATAATTATAAGAAAGATTTTGAAGAAGATAGAGGAAATAGGATTCAGGACACAGAGAAGAGGTCTGCCTTTCATAGAGCAAATCATTTCTAGTTATAAAAAGAAGCCATTGAAAGTAAAATAGATTTAAATCCACAAGAGTTGTTACCAAATATACCTTGCACATCAAGAGCTTTTTTAAAAAAAAGAGATCAGAGTGTTCAATATGCCAAGTCATTTCAAACTAAAAAATAAAACATTGTATGTGTCCATTTTTCATGGGCTTATTTTTAAAACTGCTTGTTAATTTTGCATGCACAAGACTCATGAAAACTCAAACCAGACAAAACCCAGCATAGAACAGGGGAAATAAGCCCCAACCTTAGCTGAGGAATTATTGGAAACTGGGTACTCCTGTGTGAGGGAAAGTTGGTCTTCTTTAAGTCAGTAAAACTAGAAACTGAACAGGCCTCAGTGGATAAACTCACATGAGGACATCTATATGAAAGAATCTATGAAATCCCGTGGGGGGGGGTGTATGGGGATGCAGAGAGGGAGAGGGAGAGGGAGGTCTAAATATGATTAAGATGTATTGTATGAAATGTACGAAAATTCAACAAAATGTATATTGTATGAAAAAATTATTTTGATTGTAATTTTGAATCAAATCACATTTTTTCAGACATCGCCATAGGTGCATCAGTTACGATGGAGTTAAAACAGTGAACAATGTATGCTTAGACTCTATTCTAAACAACATGATTGCTGTCAATATCAAACATCATATGGGTGAGTACGTTAGTTGACGCCATTCTTCATCTAATTTTAAGAGTAATAAAAACTAAAATGACTCTATATAGCTACTCCATTGTGGTGAACAAATGTTAAAGAACAAAATTACATTGTTTCATAGCAAGGCTATTTCATAGTTAAAATAAATATAAAGTATAGCCATCAAACATAATCTTTATGCTCATTAATTCAGGGACATTGAGAGCTATTCTTCATCTTAATTTTATAAGCTATCTAGTTCACTAATATTTAATCATATTTTCTTTCCTGAATGAGCAATTTTTTAAATATAATTAATTTAATTTCATGAAACATTCCAGAAATCAAGAGATTAAAGCACATAAGCTGGTGTTTCTTATTTGGATTGTTGGTAAAACAAGAAGACTTCATTGTATTTTAGAGTTAACCTATTAGAGGCAATCTTTTTTTTTTTTTTTTTTTTTTTTTTTTTTTTTTTAGAGTTAACTTTTTAGTGGAATTTTTTTTTTTTTTTTTTTTTTTTTTTTGTCTTTGAGACAGGGTCTCCATGTAGCCCCAGCTGGCCTGGAACCTGGAACTCATGTAGACCAGGCTGCTCTCAATCTAACAGAGATCATCCTGCATCTGCCTCCCAGGATTAAAGGTCCATACCACAACACCTGGGTTAGGGGTAGGGTTAAGATATATTAAAACAATTTCTTCAAACAATTTCTTGAATTTATTATAATACATTTAAATCAATTTTATTCCCAACCAAGGATCAGCTAAGCATAATCCCACATCCAATCCAGCTGACTGTTTTTTTAACTGTTTTGTTGGAGCACCTGCCCACTGATGAATTCCCATGGCTGTGGATGCTTTGCCTGTCTTGGCACTTCTAAGGGAACCACATAGTCCAGAACACTGAGAATAGACGCTATGTGGTCTTTTGTGTAGAAATTTTTGCGTACTTCTGCTTTGGACTACCAGGTTGCCTTGCCTTGTCAATGACGAAAAAAAAATTCAAAACAGTAGCTGTCACTTAGTCTTCACTGATTGTCAGGATGGAGCATTCATTTTAACTCCAAAGTAAAATAAACATCACAAATCAGTGAATGTAGCATATATCATAATAACCTGAAATAGTGGGTGAAGCTTTTAAATTTTCCATTCAATAAGACATGCAAAAACATGCAAAATGAGATATACAGGTGTCGATGTAAATCTTTCATAAATGACAACTTATAGAAAATAATGGGACAAGCTATTATATCTTGGCACATTGTGAAATGTACCCAAGTTGATTAAAATGGCTAAAAAAGTCAGTGTTTCCAAACAATAGTCTATTATCTATAAATCCATTCAGATATTCTCCTTAAGTTGTAGAAAATGCCAAATATAATTACAAAATACATATTCAAAACATGTAAACCACTAATTTTCCACTTGTAAAAGCCTGATTCAAAAAGCAATTTACTTTATGGTTTACTTAAGCTCTGCAACTACATTAAAATATGATAGTATATACACAACAGCTTGTTAACAAGATTATCAAAACACTAAAATCATAATGTGCCACTTCAATTATGGATACTTAAAATTAGAGCTAATCCTCGCAGTACCAATTTTTATCTCCTAAATAATTTTAGCTATTAGCTGCTCATTCAAAGTCTGTATCTCACATGATCAGCATTCCAGAGGAAAAACGTAGCTCTGCACTCTTTGGTAACACATAAAACTGCATCTCTTCCTTCCTAGTCTTTAATACACAGTCCTTTGATAAGAAGGGGAAATGGGAAGATTTTCCTGACCTTGGCCTGGTGCTTCCCCTCATTTGTTGACAATAGTATCATTTCAATAGGACAATCTAAAAGATTAATTATCATTCCAAATGTATCAAATTGATAAGAAAGCACTTGTGATACTGACATTTTTCTTCAACTATTGTTCTTAAGTAAGCATTGCTTAGCACACAGTAGGCACACCAAGTCGAACACAGTAGGCACACCAAGTCAAACACACCAGTTCCTGTATCAGTGAATATGATAGTGTACTTTATAACTACTTGAGTTGCCCGATGCTTGATTTCCTTTGTGTTAGTGTTCACAAAGTTATAAGTATCAATCATGCAATCAATACTCCTCACATTGGAATTCTAATTCAATTTTAAAGTAGTAAAAAAAGTTGCATTAACATCATTTCAAATTTATATACAAATTTGACCAAATGTGTAACTAATTCAGAAGTATTATTGCTGAATATATTATGATTTTTGACAAAGATTAGTAACTATTGTAATATAGCACTTTATTCTATCTGCCAAGAAGGGTGAAAAAATTAAACAGCCCCTCTGAAATTGCTTACACCTGCTTTCAAGGGTGAGCGAATAAATGTATGAGTCTTCACACAGGTAGTAAACAGGTGATAACAAATATGTTTTGTGTTTGTGCACAGGCATGTGGATGTGCATGAGATGATATCACAATCAAACAATTTACATGAAATCTAGGTTACAGAACCTCATGTAATTAATTATATATATATATAAACTAAGCTGTATGTGATGTTCATTAAAGCAAATATGTTATTATCTAAAAATATAATGATGATTGTATTTTGTCTTGATAAACCTAAAGGTATTTAGCCTGATTTCTTATTCATGTGTTTTATGACATAAAGCAGTCATAAAAAGTACCACAAATCAGGGCAGAATCTATGCCTTTGTAACACAAAGGGTCACAAGGACTTTCTCCTCTGAGAAGGGGATGACGCTCTTGACTCTGTTTACTTGGGAAGTAGCTTTCAGGAGGCTCCTGCTAATGCATTTGATGTAAGAAAACTTGAAAAATATAATTAAGATAGCATCAAACTTTAATTAAAATGAAGAGCACTAGACTTGTCTATGAATATAATTTCACTGATCAAACTTCATATATTTCAAATGTGTGCACAGGCCTGACCATTTCTGACTATGGAAGTAATGTATGTTTATTTCTGAAAATGATGAAGATAAATATGCTACAGTGTTAAATCTTCCAAAATCACAGACAGCATCACATAAGATATCCCAAATTTTGTAAATTGGCCTCATTTTGCATATTATTGAACAATCTGCTAATTTCACTAGAAATGCTTTGTTAGCCCTTTCTCACGTCAAATTCTTTATGACTCTTCAAGTTATT
>NW_008338999.1:4097386-4097516 GCF_000622305.1 Nannospalax galili
GTAATCAAGTTTTCTATTTTCAAATATTTAAATTCTATAGAATAGTATCTTGGAACCTACTTGCAATCGTACTGTGCATGCAGAAAAGGCAAAGGAAATTCTAAACCCTAAATGTCGTTACACTGTGAGT
>NW_008338999.1:4097526-4102050 GCF_000622305.1 Nannospalax galili
AAGATTTTTACATAGATATATATTTTTATTAATATAAAATTTATAAAGACATAGAAAACATATCATTACATATACATATGCACATACAAACCAGGTATAGTGGCATATGTCTTTAATCTAAATGCTTGGGAGGTAGAGGCAGGCGGATCTCTCTGAGAACAAGAAAGCCTGTTCTACATAGGACGATCAAGGTCAACTGGGGCTATAAGCAAACCCTGTCTCAACAACAACAACAAAAAGATACGCACATACATGCACACATGCAAACACAGACATACAGATGCTCATCTCCAAAAACTTAAAAGTAGGACAATGATGGTGCTCATTGTACTTTTTTTTAATCTTTGCATTTTATTTTTCGTTTATTTTATTTTAATTTTGGTAAACATCATACATGAGTATAATCTTCACATTATTCTGTCCCTTGTAGTCCCAGGCCCCTTCCAACTCTTTCCACCACTCCCCCACTCCCTCTCAATTTCCTGTCTCCTTCCTTATTATTCTTATATATACATTCATACATTTTTGCATACACACACACACACACACACACACACACACGAGTGAACTCATTCAGTGGTGCTCCTGTTTGCCTGTCTTTAAGACTTTCCACTTGGAGTTGATTACCTCTCAGGTTGTTAGTCACTGGAGAAAAATGATTCTCCCTCCTTCAGCATCCATTGATTTATTGCCTGTGGCTCTTCATCTTGAGGTGGGAACCCATGAAATTTCACCTACCTACCTTGGTATGTCAACTGGTTTTGTTATTATGTGCAGATCTTTTTAGACTACTTTGGAGATTCTATTAGTGTAGCTTCCCTGTCATGTCTAGAATGCTTTAACTAACAGCAGGTGTCTTGACCTCTTACATTGTTTCTAAATGATGGTGTTCTTTTGAACTTATTCAAATGAAATTGTCCATGCAGATTATTCTTTGCTCCAATTTTCAAAGGGTATCAGTTTTTAAAAAGCCAGTTTAGCAACAAACAGCTAAAGTATTTAATACAAGTTCATTGTGAAATAACTCTTACAGCAGATGATAATTGGCCTCAGTATCACCGGATACTCACAAAAGGATGAAGTCAAGAATATACTTAAGTTAATACATCTAAAAGGAATAGGATTGATAAGTGGATTAATTCCTCCCTGTCTTGGTATCTCTTGCAGACTTTAAAGTTTTCTATAGGAAGTTTAAGTTACTGTTTCTATTCTTGCCATTGCTAACAGTCTTGGAGTCAAAAGTAAAGAATTTGGCACATTACAGCAATTGTAACTTTATGACTCAAATAACATTTAGAATAGTTACATCTCCTAAAGAACATCTTCTAGGTCGATGTGGTTATACTTTAATTTTTAACTCTATGTCTGTGGCTGACTTTCTCAATACTATTTCACACACCAGAAAAAAGCCAGCAAACATAAACTGTGCAACTCAACATCTCCATCTAGTGACAACATTCTCAACACGTGATGAAGTCAAGCTAAAAGGAAAAAGAATGTAGATTCATTATGTCCTGGGAGCTCACTGCTGTAAGAAAGACCTGGATGTAACAGCCCTCACTGAAGAGACATATCCGTAAATACAATAGTAACCCATAATTGGCAAGGTCGGATCTCTGGTTTGTGTTCTTGCTGTGGAGCTATAGCCCTATATTAAATCAATTCACATCTTTGCATTAATTAAGTCACTGTTAAACAGCTCTTAAAGCATTTTTCTTGTTTTGCCTTAACGAAAAATGCTGTTTTCTATGTTACATCTTTTTGTGGAATTTAAGTTCCTTGTTTGTGAAGTTACTCAATTCAAATAGCTATCAACCACCTGGTGCTAATGGTGCACTGCTGCCTCCGGGACTCAAGTTGACACGTGTAAAAGGGCCCTGTCTTTCCTCTTGATGTTGAGACTTCATTACAGGATCTAAGACAGGTGCCAAATATTTGAGTGCAGAAATCAAATCGCCTTAGAGTGCTAGGAGGGTTAGGTAGGCCGAGATTAGCAGGACATATGATAAAGGGATGGCGAGGAGTGAGGACTGTGGAGTGTAGCCCTAAATTCATTACCACACAGTGGTCCAGGGCTCTGGCCCAAAGATAATGCTTTTCTTGCTGGCTTTAAAATGTGTCTGTAGTCTCATCATTTTCACAGGTCTGAAGATTTCCACAAAGATGGAGCTCTATAATAGGTTGTATATATATCAACCCTTCGGTACTCTATATATGAAGACAACAGTGAAATTCCCAATAAATTCAATAAATGAGGTGTGACTTAAAGAACTACCTTTAAACAAGAACTGCACACCATTAAAAGCAAACAGTGTACACAAACATCGTAACATTGTGCATCTTATTCTTATTAACTTTCGTAAATCACAAATTATCCTCTTCCATTATCCCCATTCTTCACAGCAAATTTATGAATTTTTAAATCTTATTTTACTAAAAGGTAAACCTAAATTATTATGGTTCATTGATGACTCAAATTTGATTTGTATTGTTTACTGTAGTATTCATTTTGTATTCTGTGCTTTTATTTATTTTCATTTTTGCTTCACCACTCTCCAATATTATTCTTTTATTTCCATTACAGAATATTTAGAAAAGTAGAAAAGTATATTAGCTTAAGAAAGTATCTATACCAGTGAGGCAGCCATGTACATCAGAGTGTGATGCACACAGAAGGCCACAACTGGCTAAGTCTTGGAGAATAAGAGACTGTAGAGTGTAGGATGGGACTCCTATATGGAACCTCCCACCCAGGGCTCAGAAACCATGGCAGAAGAGGAGACAGAAAGATTGTAAGAAGGTGGAGGCCTCCAGACCATTGGAAATTTGCTCATCTGAGCCTGAGGGCAGCAGTGGCATCAACCATGGGACCCATGTCAGCTCAATTAATCAAGGGCCCAAAGGGGAGGTGAGAAATAGGTGTCGGGCCAGCACTAGATTGAGAACTATTTGAAACTGATTGATGCTGGGCGAGGGAGAGTATGACTTACATATGACCACTGGATGGGCTGACTAGACTCCAGTGGATACATTTACACTGAAGGACATTTGGGTACAAACACGTGAATGAATAGGACCCAGCATGTATGGTAGAGTGCATAGGGTTCAGTGGGGTGATGGGGGAGGCATGGCTGAGGGAGAGGGTCTGGATTTCAGTGGGAAATGTTGTACGAAATTTGAAAAACTCAATAAAAAGTGGGAAAAATGTATCTGTACCCCCCGACCTAGACTGTAAATCCTGACTTCCATTCCTGTTTTCTCTTCATTTTATATTCAGAAAAAAATCATGTTTGACATGTAATATTATTTATGGTATTCGTTTACTTATTACTTTTATGTGTATGAATGTATTGTGTGCATGTGTATAAGTATAGCCATGTTGTGCAATGCCACGGAGGTCAGAAGAGGGCACTGGATCCCCTGGAACTGGATTTACAGATGGTTTTTAGCCACCATGTACGTGCTGCGAATCGAACCCAGGTCTGCTGCAAGAGCAGCCAATGCTCTTAACCACTGAGCCATCGCTCCAGTCCCAGTATTTGATATTTTCTTGAATTTTTTTAACACAGAGATAACTTTATTATAAAGTTACCATGCTAAAGATTGTTTCAATGTCCAGATAGAAGTGAATATATTTCAATTTACGATAAGTGAAAACATATAATGTGTGTATGTAAATCTTCACTTCTTTATTTCCTGAACAGTACACAACCAACATCTATTCAATTTGTTCAAGATTATAATCATAACTGAAGAAAAGACTCACGTTTTCCATAATTCTTACTGATTTTGTATTTATAGAAGGTAAATTAATAAAAAGGCAATGTGTATCTTAAGGCTCTTAGTGCTTATTGACACTTCACTCCTTCCATGCAGCCATAACTTCCAATTCTCACGAGCTCTGAGAATGTGGGATGGCTATCTTAGCAATGAAAAAAACTCCCACAGTGAACCACAGTAATAGCACTCCCAAGAAAATCATACAATTTTTAAAGAATTTTTTTCTGCCACATCAAAATAGCATTTGAGTATTTCCAAATATCTGAATCACGCCCCTGTACTTATTCACTGAGCTCATATTACTTTTAATCTGTTGTATAAATGACAGTATAGCTACTGAGGTCTTTAAATTTTGCTGATTTTTCCCATTTGTAGAAACTTTTTAATGTAATCAATGCTTCATGATTATTTTAAATACTGTTTAGTTTATAATGTTCATTCATGAAACTTCAGATAGATAGTCACCTTTGTAATCCACTGGACCCATTTTTAATTTATTTAATTTAGCTCTTTAATATACATGAAATTTGCTTTGGCCCATTTGAGATGAGAATAGAAAGGAATTTCCCTTTGCAAATAGCAAGACTTTACAGTTTGCTGAGGGATTCGACATGTTCTGAATAACTTGGTTACTTTATCATAATATCTTCATTTGCTCTTATTAGGTATTAAACTCTCAACAATAGTCATTGATTGGCTGCAAGAAAACTCGTGAATTTTCACATTAATATATTTATAAATATA
>NW_008338999.1:4102442-4113906 GCF_000622305.1 Nannospalax galili
TGGAAATTTTAAATCATATTGTGAGCTTATCATATTTTAGTTTTGAAAAGTGAACAAAATGTCTCACATGTACTAGGTAAGCACACTAACACTGACCTACATCCCTAGCCCCTCTTTTTTTACTTCTTAGGGTGATTTTGTTCTTGATTGTATTAGGATACTTAGATATGAATCATGATAGAGAATCATACTCACTTTGTCAATTCCTCATCAACCCACACTTGACACTCATTGCTATGTTGTGACTGCATTTTCTGTCATCTTTCTAAAAAAGAGCATGTTCATGCATGTGATATGCATGACTATGGTTTTGACTCACTGTGGCCTTTTCATCAACCGCAGCTCCATCACTTTGAGGATACCACATACCTCTTTAGCAACATGAACTCAGCCCTCTAGGGTATTAACATCCAAGCCACAGTCAGTCATTCTATGACCTACTTTTTAAGTAAAGTTATTTTAAACTACAATAAAAACATTCCATTTTTGCAATAAACTTGTCACATTCTGGGTTCTCAGTGGACACATGCCTGGTTGCTATCAGTGAGAGGCAGATACACAACTGTACCTCACAACGAAGTCTGGGTGGTGGTGCACTGGATGTCTCTGTGGACTATGGAACAGAACAGTGGGTAGGAATTCCTCTCCCCACTAAGGGCTTTTCTCTCAAATGACCCATGTAACATAACAGTCCAGTCTTACTCTGTTGAAGGTGGTTAACCAAAATTTAAAATCCTGAACTGTTTTTGTCCTAACATATATTATTTTAAGTTCAATATTTTTTTAAAGCATCATATTGCTTTTTCTCTTTATCTGTCTCTATCTCCATCTCCATCTCCATCTCTATCTCTATCTCTGACTCTCTTACTTGATGAACTACTTCTGGAAATTCCATGGTTTCCCATGGCTGCAGATAGCAAAATTCAAACAAAGTCCAAATGGGCCCACAACCTTTATCTTCTGTTTTGATTTTGGGGACTATATTTCCCTCTTCCTACCGAACATTTCATATGTTGGTTGATCTTCATTGTCTCAGGTTGATGAATAAAACAAAATTGTCTTCGTTAGTCTTTTTTCTCTTTCCCTCTCCCAGTAACTACACTTATTCAAGGCATTATTTAGCCAGCACATTCCAGAGAGCGTTATAGCCCTTGTTCTTTTTACATGGTAGGGCTTCAGAATAAGAGCACCTAACATCTGGGATCCTGAAAAAGTTTGAATATAATTCATGAACTTTTACATTGAGAAAGGAGTGGGTTTAAGACGGCATAGCAAAGACTGTCCAGGAAGAGAGACGAGATGAGGTCTCAGAGGACTGAACAGGGGTAGAATCCTCTTTTCTAAGATCACAAATAAAAGGAAATGTTTAGTAAAACTGTAGGTGCCCAACTGGAGAAAGGTCCCAGCTCTTGCTGATGAAGAAATTAAGTGGTGACAGAAGAGGATCACTCCAAAGCCAAGCTATGCCACACCAGTAAATCAAGGAAGAAGCTGTGCTGAAGTGCTTGGGACCAGGGGATGACTCAAACGTCCTCATGAGGACAAAGACTGTACATGCAAGCTTGGAATGTGTCAGAGCTACAGTTACAAGTAAGTAGATTAAGGATGGTCTCTATCTCTACATGGTATTTTCTCCCTGTACTATAATAACTCTACAGTGCAAAACAATTATCTATATAGCTTTACATTTGATACTGTCACTATCATCCTTATAATCTACAATGATTCTTTGAAATGATTTAAATGATTTATCACAAAACTCTCGACTATAAAACTGATCACCATATGTTAATAATCATATTGTTAGTGAGCCTCCTGAAACCAGCCCCTTTGCTAACTGAAGCTTTTGGTAAACTAGTCCCACCTGTCTCCTGCTGCCCCTACCTACTCTGAGGTCCTGAGCTGCTCCCAGTACCTCTATGAACCTTGAACTGCTCCATTTTTGCTCATGAGTTCATGATATGGGAGACCTATTATTGGTAGAAAATTTCTATCTGTGTGCTTTTATCGATTAAAAAGTAAACTGCATTCATAAAGCTTTGAGGAAATTTGCTCTCCACCACCTTCTTACTGTTTTTGAGGCAGACCTTGTATTTCCAGTCTCCCTTCAGTCTGTACTGTGAGATTGACTTGCAGCACTGTTCATCTTTTAGACTCAGTCAACCTCTTTACTCCATGCTTGGCTTTGGTCCAGTTACACTTCATATGAGAAAGATTAATCACAGATGAAGAGGGGGATCCATTTTTCTTGTGTTTTTCCTGTTGTATGAATCACATTGTGATTTCTTGTTTTCAGATTCTTCCTTATGAAAGGGTGAGCTCTTCAGGCACTGAAAACAGAAGTTGCCTGTCGACAGAACACTAAAGCATTCAATACTTTTGCTTAATAAATTATTACATTGTGTTTAGTGAGTCCAGACATTAATATGTGCACACGTGTGTGCTAGTGTGTACAAATATACAATATGTAGCCTAAGTAAACAAGTATGTTTCACTACCGTGTGATTAAATCCTGAACTAAATTGTCTGGACTGCTGCCCTTCCCTCATTGCTCTGGGTGGTTACCAGGTCACTCAACTGGGTAATTAACACTGGTGTTTTTCCTATCCACTCATTCCTACTTTTCTCTAAAAGCAAGAATTCTAAAGTGATATTCATTACAAAATTGGGCAGAATTTGATAACCTCTCATATACACTTCTCCTGCAGTTCAGTTTGTTGTTTTTTTCTTGAGGACAAATTTTCCACACTGCTCTCACATCCTTATGTTCATTGCATTCCCTCATTTACACGCATGTCCATTCACACAGCCCCTTTTCAATTCTATGTGTTTGGTCTTCAGTTCTTTTATTTAAAACCATGAGAACTGGTGTCTGCTTTGTCTTCCTGTTTGTCTCTGCATTTATTTCAAGATGAATAGTAATAAATAGCCAAAATAATTGTTTTCTAAATAAATACTAGAATGTGAATTTAATGTACTCAAAATTAATAATATAAGCACTACATAAATGGCATGGCATGTTCAATTTATATCTGTGTGGTCTTCAATAGCGAATAAAGGAGAAATTAAAAAACAGGAGTTCATTAATTCTCTCCACAGTGCATTTTACACCTCATTTTTAATTTACAACTATTTTCAGTAACTGAAACTTTCTGATAACATCTGATTACATTTTATACACATGCAAATACTCCACTGCATACTCAGTTTTATTTTTCCATCTTTTTTATTAGTAAAGACATTAACAATAAAATGGGCCCCCTTGCTCCAGCTGGCAATTCTCTTCCGTACTAGTAATATATTATTCCTCTTTTTGTGACATCATAATCATCCATACAGAAGTACCATGTATCTTTGTGTAGAAGCTACTGTTTCCATTAAATTTAATTACCTCCCCCTGTGGTTTTAAATAGAAGTGGCTTCAAAATGAGGGCAGCTTCTATTAAATTTAATTACTTTCTCCCGCTGCTTGCATGGTAAAAGGGAGACTGCTAAATGAGAGAGGCTTCTAAACTAGAGTTTATGGTAGCTGTGTTCAAGCAACAACAAGATTGGATCTAAACCACCAGGAAATCTCTTAGGTTTCCCTTTTTATTTTAAGATTTTTGTAGCTTGAGCCCATAAAAAATGATCACTAAGGTGAAAAAAAAAAAACATTTTTAGAATTTAATGTTAGTTTCCTAAGCCAAACAAAGGTAAATATGCTACTTCTTTGCATAAAGACTAGAAATTGTACCACTCCAAGGTTCACGATCAAAACTTCAGGACTAATGTTATTTGTGATTTTCCTGTTCTAAAGACGGAGTCAATTACACAACATTTTTAATTTCCAGTAAAAAAATTATTCTGATCAAACAGATTTAAAGAATCCTTTACTAAAAGTAATTAGAAAGGCATCAAATCTGGGGTGATTTCAGGAAAAAAAAAGATTTAAATAGCGATATTAAGTGAAAAAGAATAACAGACAGGCTTATTATAGAGTTCTGTATCAAGAGGAAGTTGATTGTGTGCTTTGTAATAGTGAGAAAATGTGAATCACTTTAAAAATACCATCATACAATCCTATAAAATCTAACAGAAGATGAAATTTTAAGTACCTCTTTTAAAATTAAATATTAATTAGGAGGAAATACCACTCAGTTAAGCCAGTGTTACACACACTGTTTAGTTTTTTTATACACAGGGAGAATTTAGATGAACAATATTTTCATTCAATCACAGTTTAGTATAAATATAAAACAAGACACCCGTAAGCATTTTAAGTAACAAATTAAACATTTACATTTTTTACTGTGCACTGAGGCTTAACATTTATGCAGCCTCAAAACCAAAGTACAGCCTCAAGGGAAGTCTCTCCACTGACAAATTAATACCTTAGAGAACAGAGCTGAATGGTGGCAATGAACTCATTTGTTCCCCCAATAATGAAGAATGACTTTTTCTTTACCACATCTGTGACTGTTGCTATGGTGACCCAGACTTACCTCATTGCTTCTCGGAGAGCTCCTCGTTCACCAAGAGTCGTGTGCTTGATGTCATCAAAATTATTCTCTAGCTTCTCACAATTCTGAAACACATTAAAACATCGCATTAATCCCTCACATCCTGAGAAAAATTACATCTATGAGGTGATGTAAAAATAAAATCGATTATATTGATCATGGGCCCATGAAAAATAGGCATACTGCTTTAATTGGGTAGGATTCATTAAAATTGACAGTTGAATTCAAGAGCAACAAACTCACAAGTCTTATGATGCCACTGTCGCAGAATTTCTTTAATCTTTTTTTTTAAAAAGATAAAAAGAGAAACAAAAGAATGCCACACACAACTACCAGAAAAACCTCTATGGTTTGTGTAGAGTAATAATTAGTTGTCTAAAGTACTTTCACATATATCAAAGCCAATTTAAATTTAAGAGAGAAATTCAGTAAAGTCCAAATGATATTGGTAGGCGTAGAGGATAATTATCTAGTTCAAAATAAGGCAGCATGTAGTAAAATGGACAGAGGACAAGCATAATGATAAAAGCACCAGAGATTTTTATAATTTTTATATTCAGATATTTACAAAACCATTTAAATCTGATATTTCAAATTGTAGGTAAACACATGTATATCTTTATTTAAAAGTAAATAAGTCTAGTTGTTATTTCATCACGTTCTTAGAAGAATATTAAATCAAGTATACATACCATTGGCAAATTAAATGTTACAAATGTTTCTATTATGTAGGAAATATACTAGTGTTCATGGACTGAATTTTCTTTAAGGACACTTACTTTTCTTACTGCAATTATTAAAATAACTATATTTAAAATTAACAATTTTATATAGCAGTAAGTTTTAAGAAAATAAGATAAAATAACATTGTAGACTATGTAAATATTAGAATCTTTTCACACATTTGTGTTTTGTATATTGTGCTAGCATTCAGGCAATAAATTAGCTTTTTAAATTTTAGAAACAGAAAAGCTAAATAGAAAGTATAGTTGTTAATGTATTGTTTCTATTTCCAAGTTACAAGTAAATGCACTGGATTGTAGATTATATAACTGCGATTAATGATTTCCATTGTACTAAAATTAATAAACTTATAGCTCACTGGTATCCAATCCACTATTTTTTTAATTCTTTCTGTTTCGTTTTGCTCAAATTAATAAAAGTTTAATTCAACACATAATCAAGTGCTATTATAATGAAAATCTTGAAAAACCCAAAAGTTGATATAAAATAATATGAATTCTAGAAACCATGAATTTGATATAAAACATTTTGCTGGATATATGCATTATAAATACTCTTTTATACTGTGTTGGGACTTTTCACATTTTTAGTTTTTCATGAAGAAAACTTTATATTTAATGAGACTCAATTTATAATGTTTTCTAATGTGCAGTTAGTCCTTTTTATGGCTTGTTGAAGAAATCTGAAATATCCTTCAAAGTCAGGAATGTATCTTTTGATATTTTTTAGGAAGCTTTATTATGGTATATATCACATTTAGATGTACAGTGTATGTGGGATGACATTTACATAAAGTGTAAGACTGGAAATTACATCATATCAATTAAGTATTAAATTGTTATTTATTTTAAATGCCATCTGTATTTAGAATCATTTTTCATGAATTAAGCTACAATACCTACTAAATCTATTTCTAAATTCTAATCTGCTAAATCACTAAATTTTTCATTCCTTTGACAGTACCAATTTTTATTTATTCATTTTTGCTTCATGTGTATGAATGTTTTGTCTGAATGCATGTAAGGGCATCTGTGCCATGCAATATCCAGAGAGTCCAGAAGAGGGTATCAGATCCCCTTAAACTGGGGTTAAGGACGGTTGTTAGTTGATTTGTGAGTGCTGCAAACTGAACCTGGGTCCTTCGAAAATGTAGCCAATATTCCTAATCACTGAACCATCTTTCCAACTCCAGTACCACATATCTTAATTATTACTTACAGCCATAGTAAAATAAATAAATTGTTCTTACAAATAAATGAAAAAGACACCCCAATAGAAAAAGGCAAAAATAACAGTCTTTTTAAAAAATTATTTAAAAACCACATATTTAGAAGAAGCATTTCATTACAACAGCACTGACATATTCAGTGACAATTTCCAGAGCTAAGATGCATCTCTGTAAAAACTGGCTGTAAATTTTTAGGTTTACAGTTGAATTATTACAGTTATACAATATTGTACTCAGTATAAGACATAAAATTAAATGAGGTTTTAACCTTTAAAGAAGATTTCCATTTCATTATTAAAATACATAGATTCATACAGAAAAATTCATTTTTAATGCAATTGACATTAAGATGTTCGCACATGCGTTTCTAATCTCTCTATATATGATTATTACTAGTCACAGTCGGTTACTTTCTGAGCTCCTTGGCATCTGCGCATGGACATAAAGTCATCAGGTAGATTTCAGTGGTAATGTTTTTCACATCTACTAGGTTTATCTGAGAACAGTTGGTCTTTGCCCAAGATTTATCCATGTACACAGTAATTAAAAGTACCAGACTGATGGAACTAACCTTCTTGGATGTTTAACAGACATACTTTGAGGCCTATAATAATTTGGTCAGAGGGACATAAAGGACACTTTTTGCTCCTTGCCTTCCTAGGTCGACTAGTTCCAGGGGACTTTGAGCATCTCTCATAATGTCCTGTAATGGTGGTGGGTCACCTGTCCTCTTGATCAAGGAGGCCGAGGAGACCCCACCAGATGGACTTGAACCAGTGTCCAGTCTACAAAGCGGAGGGTCGACAGAGAGGAATCATTTCCTCCATGCTTCCAAGCAAAGCCAACTACGGTCAAGCAGGACCTTTGACTTATCTTCACATAGGTGGAACTGGTAAAAGAAAGTAGTCAGGGGCTCCTCCCAAGCCCATGTGACCCCTGAGGAACAGATCCTCAAATGACCTTAAGAGTAAAAATAAATTGGTTTATCTGGGCCAACTGTACGGACTTAAACACCAAAAAGGAAAGTATAACCAAAGATTAAAGGGGCCAATATAATTTCATAAGAGTCCATATGTATAGCAAAAGGCTACATAACAAGCAACAAGGCCAGAAAGGAGATACCTTCTTTTGAGTTGTTGGCCGGGATGGCCCAAGGGACTCCCAGATAGTAACCCAGCACAGAACTGGGAAAATGGACAGCAGACCCCAATCTTATCTAAAGGAGTATTGACAACTGATTGCTGCTAGAAGAGGAACAGCTGACCCTCCTAAAACAAAGACCTCTAGATAGGCTGACTAGATTCACCAAAAGGGCGAGTAGTGGGGAATGGCTGGGGGTACCGATAACACAGCAGACAGTAGCACAGATATCAGAGTATAAGGGCTCTAGTAGGGGGAGGGAGGCTATGGGAGGTGCCATCTGGGAAGCGGGTGTATAGTTGAATAAGATGGTTTGGGATGTCCTGTATGATATACACACAAAAAATAAATCAACAAATTTTAAAAAATGTATTATATTTGAGGAGGAAGAATGGACATTTGCGTCATGTTAATTAGTAGAGGTGATAAACATTACCATTAAAAATCTAACCAATGACTTTATAGACATACACAGGTGCCAAGGATCCAAGTGATTGGATTAAAAATGAATTTCTCTGTATGAAACTGTATATTTTAATAATGAAACGGAGGTCTTTTTCAAAGTTTAAAACCTCATTTAATTTTATGTCTTATAGGATTTGAGATGCATGTACCAAAATCTGAGTGTTAGTGGCAAAAACAATGAGTCCTTCTGCAAGGAACAATATATTCTAAAATGAAATGGAGATCTTTTTGAAGGTTAAAAACTCATTGAATTTTATGTCTTACAGTGTTTATACTGAGTTCAATATTGTATAACTGTATTAATTCAACTGTGAACCTAGAAACTTGCAGCCACTTGTGAAAGAGATGTACTCTTGCTCTGGAGTGTGTTAATGAATATGTTAAAGCTGTAGTGAAATGCTCTTCTAATCATGTAGTTATTAAAAATTTTCTAAAGTAATGATAAAAAATAATAATAATTCTTCAAACATAAAAAAATTTTCTCCTTAATAGTCTTATAAAAGACATTCAAATAACCATACAAAAATCACATTTTACACCATTATTCACTGGTAAAATAAAAATTTAAGCCATAACTAAGGACCATTACCTATTTAGAAATGTGCCAAAAAGAAATGTTGAACATATACTCCTCATGTTCTAGTACAAAAAAATTTTTTTTGAAACACTCGTGATAGATCCATAAACTGTTACAGCCACTTTACAAAATGATGTGGCTATAGCTTGGCTCTGCAGTTCCACACGTGAAAATAAGTACAATATATTCATCGGAAGTCTTGTGGAAGAGCACTAATGATAATAGTATTCAAAGTAACTCAAAGTGAAAACACAAAGGTCACACAATAGCATGTGGTGTATGTACCACAATATTTCCTTGCGCTAGCAAGCTACACAGAAATGAATGAAGACCAAGCATGAAGTACCATGAAAGCAAAGCAGTGTGGAGCCGAACCAGCAGCACAGAAATGGAAGCACTTCGGTCCTCCGTGTGTATCAAGGTCACAAATGGACAGGGCCACAGTGAACAATTCTCGATAAGGAGGACAGTTTCGTTTCGAAGAATATCGAAGAGAATAACATACTCATAACGACGTTTAACCAAAGGGTGTGAAAGCCATGAAGAAGCACAAAAATTGCAATGTTTTTAAATGGAAAATATACCATGTCCATGGACGGCAAGATTCCACATGTTGCTTCATGGATTGAAGTAATGATTCCATGTAATTCCTATCAAAATTCCGGATGTCTTTTATCAGATTTTGGGAAAATGGCCTCAAAGTTCACAAGAAAATGCAAGGGATTATAATAGTCAAAACCTTCTTGGAAAACAGAATAAAGCTACAGGAACTAATCTTCTGAATTTCAAAACATATTAGTATATACTAATATATATATACATATATATATATATAGAGAGAGAGAGAGAGAGAGAGAGAGAGAGAGAGAGTACTGACATAAAAACACAAATATGTACCAAAGAGTAGAGTGAGACTCTGGAAATAAGCTCTTAAACTCATTATCAATTTAATATTGATAAGGGAACAAAGACAAATCAATAGGAGAAAGAACAGGTTTTCCAGAAATGACGTGAAAGAATGAAGTCAGACTTCTGACATAAAGCATCCAACATCAACTCAAAATCATCACATAACTAAATAAGAGCCAAAATTTCAAAACACTTCAAGGTGAAACATTTTTATGACTTTGAATTAAGCTAAGGTTCACAGACAAAGAGAAAAAAAGAACTAAATCATACTAGATTGAAGATTTATATGTAACAATTCAAACGCAAATCCAGAAAACAACCTCCCCAGCCTTAACTGGGCAAAGGCTTTGAAGAGCTTTCCAAAGAAAGTAGAAAGTGACCAATAAAAATCCAAAACGTCCACATTATTAGTTTCAAAGTAATATAAATCACTACCACCATGGAATAACACACCACACCTGATGAGATAATGAAATTCAAGAGGAAGAACTGTAGTATTGGTGAAGATATATTTTGACTTGAATGGTCACACACTGGTGATATGAATTTAAAAAGATGCTGCCTCTTTAGAAAACAATTAGCACTGACTTGAAATGTTATCATTTGACCCAGATGAATGTAATCAAAGTATAATTAACAGAATAATGTGAAACAGCAATTACACTTTTATATGAGGATCGTAATAAAATGAAAACACGTGTCCACATAAAAATGTCTGCACAGATTTTCATAGCAGCATCATCCATAACTGAAACAAAGTGGCAACAAACAAAATGTCAATCAAATGATGAATGGATAAACAGTGTGGTATCTCAATAGCACAGACTATTATTTGTCTATAAAGAGGTAAGTCTCAATACATTATCCAGTGTGGGTGAGCCATAAAACATTATGCTAAGTGAGAAAAAGCCATAAATAAATGATATCATTTTATAATTCCATTTATACAAAATACCTAGTCTAGGAAAATCGATAGAAAGCAGATTAGCAGTTGCCAAGGGCTGGAGAGAGGGGGAATGGGGGGTGACTCCTAATGGGAATTTGATTTCTGGGAAATGAGATGGAAATGTACTGGAATTTGTGGTGATTAGTACACCACTTTGTGAATAGACTGAACGCTACGGAATCATACACTTTGAAGGGATGAACTTTATAGTATCTATATCATATCTGGGTAAAGCCTTTATTTTAAAAGCAGACAAGGTAATCCACAATATTTGAAGTCCAAGGGTAACAGGCGATAGAAGCAAGTCTTCTAGGTAATGATTAATTCATTTTCTGAAAGTTCATGGATTTGAGTACTTAAGATTCATTTACCTTTCTCTATGAAATTAGGATAACAAAAAGTTTCAAGAAAGCATGAGCAAAGAGATTTGTTTGTCTTGATTTAAGAATTATATAATAGACTCCTATCCTCAGGCTTCTTGGGGTAAGTCTATAGCACAGCCCTCCGCGCCTTGACTCCCCAAGCCACGTTCACCCTTCCATCTCCCCTGCTGTTCTGTTCGCTACTCCCAGTTTGGGACCTGCGCCATTCCTAGTCTTGGGGCACCAGACACCTGGGGAACCAATCCTGCTTCCTGACCCTTCTCACCCAGACCAACTTAGTGCCTTTCTTGGGCCCCAGGGGCACAACTTCTGGACCTGGACCCGCCCTCACCTCCCTCTACTTCCCTGGTCCTGCAACACCTGCCAGCCTCTTGCTGGGGCTGACAGCCTCTTTCTGGGGCTCTGAGGCTTACCTTTCCTCTCCCTGATCCTTTGCATCCAGTACAACCCAGCTACTCAATCCACTCCCTGGGAAATCTTGGGGCTTCTTCCCACCCCATCTGCCTTTGCATCCCTGCATGGCACAGCCACTGCCAGGGTCTCAGGTCAGTCCAACACCCAAGTTCCTGA
>NW_008338999.1:4114225-4115069 GCF_000622305.1 Nannospalax galili
AATGCAGGACATGGAACTCAAAAGAACAATTATATACATGATAAAAGATTTCAGTGAATTTAAAGAACACACAAACAAGGTAATCATAGAGCTGAAGGAAGATAGGGATAAACTTCTGAATGAATTCAGAAAAGAGCTAGAAATATTGAAGAATACTCAGGCTGAAATAAAGAACGAAGTGAAACACTCCATAAGCCAATTAGAAATGACAGGAGAAAGCCTCACCAATAGGATGAACGAAACGGGAAACAGAGAATCAAGACTGGAAGATAAAGTGGATGGACTGTACCACTCAAGCAAAGATTATGAAAAATTTAAGAAATCACAAGAATGGAATATGCAGGAATTGAGTGATACCATAAAAAGACCAAACTTGCGAATCATAGGCATACAGGAAGGAGAAGAATCCCAAGACAATGGCATGGACCAGATCTTCAACAGAATTGTGGAAGAAAATTTCCCAAACTTAAAGAAATACATGCCCATACAAATACAAGAAGCATATAGAACACCAAACAGATAGGACCAGAACAGAAACTCTCAACGGCACATCGTAATAAAAACACTACACACACAAAACAAAAAGAAAATTCTGAAAGCTGAAAAAGAGAACAAGTCACATGTAAAGGAAAACCCATTAGGATCACACCTGACATCTCAGTGCAAACTATGAAAGCCAGAAGAGCCTGGACCAAAGTATTCCCAGTGTTAAATGACCACAGATGCCAACCCAGATTACTATATCGAGCCAAAATGTCTATTATAGTTGAAGGGGAAAGAAAAATCTTCCATGACATAAATAGGCTGAAGGAATTCTTGTCCACAAAACCAGCCCTTCAGAGAG
>NW_008338999.1:4120566-4133701 GCF_000622305.1 Nannospalax galili
GTTTCTTCATTAATACAGATGGAAGTACACTTTACAATTACTTTTGCACTAACATGTTAAGTTCTGTTAGAATCCAGATTTATAAAATAAAAAGCTTTTAAAAAACATTTTTATATTTACACTTTACCATGTACAATGCTTTTTCAAATATTACTTTTGCACTAACATGTTAAGTTCTGTTAGAATCCAGATTTATAAAATAAAAAGCTTTTAAAAAACATTTTTATATTTACACTTTACCATGTACAATGCTTTTTCAAATACTTCTGCCGGAATAATTGCTCTTGGAAAAGAACCTTATGGTTAGGCAGGTTCACTGAAGCGTTTTCACAACAGTAAAATTTAATGAGAGTTCTAACTTTTCAGTATTAAACAAACAGTTAAATAAAGCCCCTTACATTTAAGAGATTTTATATACTTGTTGTAAATGCTGTTTATATGGATGTTAACAAGCCAATTGCTTACATGAGGGCATATAATATCTTTAGAGACACACTATAAAATTAAATATTATAATTATAGAAAACAAATGAAACCAACAGACTAAGAATGAAAAGTTAATTGTCATGAATGTCCAATAGTGGAATTTCTTTTTACTTTTACTTTTATAATTGTTGAAATTTTAAGTTACAGGTTTATATTTTTGTGTTCAAGATAATTCACAAAAAGTCATGTTTTACAGAATACAATAAAGAGCTGTCAGACAAAACTTGACTAATTTAAATTGTCTTAATTTTCCCCCACAAATAAATGTATATTTTACTGAGTGACATTTATGTCTCTTCTGACTGCTTTGTAAAGAGTTTGTGAAAATTGTCTCATTTGAATTGTTAAAAAAGATTTCCAATCTTAACTTGGGTTTCTACTTTTGTATGTCTGGAGTGGTAAGGCGGAGAACAAAGCAATAAAGGAAAATAAAAGCAATTCATTTGCTACATTTGATGGTGGAGACACTTAATATCAACCATTGCTATTCAGAAATGGCACAGTGGCCACATCATGCAGAAAAGCTAGTAGGTTTATAATGGTTAGACTGTACTTTTAGTCCATATATTTGAAAAACATTACATGAATAGACTTTTTCTTGATTCTACACTGACTTTGAAATACAATGTTTAAATTCACGTGCTATTATTTATCAGACTGATTTCTATTTGTGCTTGTGTGCTAATATCAGTATAAATACAGGGAAGAAATTAATGGATGTGTGAAAATGAATTAAAGGATTAAAAAATCTTAAGGAAGGAAAAAAATTATCACTGTGATTATTCATTCAAACCAATGTGCTATTTAACTCAAATTGTTACTTTCATCTAAAGCACATTCAAAGTACATGACCGCTATCATCAGCAGTGGAGTCATGAATGTAAATTCAGGGTTTATAACTCTAAATCTCTATCTTTTTGTTTCCCAATTCGAAATTAATGGAAAGCTATGTCGATTTTCTCTGTGGACACATATTACTTTACACAGATTTTTTTTGGAACTAGATTACTGGAACAAACTATTTAGGCAGATCACTGCTAAGATTTTCTTCTCTTTGCAAACTTTAAATTACTATTGATATAAAAACACCACTTATTAAGATGATGTTTCTTCAGAAATAACTTATAAAGCAGATACAGAAATACATATTTCTCTTTAAACACCAGGATATAATTTCAATAAGTTTTCATAAATATATATTTCTTTGTTCTATATATATATCCGTAATTGGACAAAAATCAGTCTGGGCCTCTGACAGTGTTTTTGTGCAGTTGATTATTTTTAAGAAAACCTTGGAAACTGTTCCAATGGGATTAGCAAAATTACACAGCACTGTACCTGAAGTTCTTTATTTAAAAAAACAATCATCTTCTACTTAGGGATTGTCTTTAAATCCAGCCATGCTGCAGGAAATGTGTGGCTTAATTTTTAATAACAGTGGAAAGGCCTGATAATTGCACTACTGCAATTAAGAGAGAATTTTAAGATCTCAGTTTAGCCATTTAAAGTTACTTCCTAACCTGGAGCAACAACGCCAGGCACAAAACAGAAACCAGGGCAGCAATGACTGAAAGTAGCCTGTTAATAGCATTACAGCACAGTAACTTGGAACCTAAGCAACACATCAGGAATGCATCCAGCCTCTGTCATCCCAGGAACCATGCTTGAAATCCCTGGTGGAGGCTTTGCTGGGGGGCGGGGGGGGAGGGGGCACACCACAGCTGTACAAAAACATGGCATAAACAAGAATTAAAGCTAAACCTTCATTATTTCTCATAATTATGCTTTTTTCGAAATGAATATCAATCTGATCAATAGTTGAAGTCATTATGCTAATAGCCACAGATAGATGATTTTTTGAGAAACAACAGACTCCTGCCAGGGCGTGGAGGATCACACTTTTAATCCCAGCACTGTGGAGCCAGAAGCACAGGGATCTCTGTGAGTAGGAGGCCAGCCTTGTCTACATAGTGAGTTTCAGGCCAGCTGGGGCTACAGCGAGCCCCTGTCTCAAAAAAGACTAAATAAATTAATACAAATAAATAAATAAATGCTCCTTAAGGAAATTTTATTTTCCTTTTTTTTTTCAGATATGTAGTTTTAAATTTCTGCAGGTGACTATGGAAATCCAGAAGTTGCTACTAAAAAGAAAATGTATTTGTTTCTTCTATCAAATGTTGTAGAGACTATGAAAAAATTAAAGGGGCTAGAGAAAAGGCTTACTTAGTAAAGTACTTCTGCACAAGGACCTGAGTTAGGATCTACAATAGGTAAGTAAAAAAGTTGAGTGCAGTGGCCCATACCTGTGATCTCCACGCTGGGAGGTGGAAACAGGAGGATCCCTGAAGCTAACTGGACAGCCTAGCAGAATCCTTGAGCTACAAACTCAACAAGACCCTGAATCAAAAAATAAGGTGGCACAAAATGGAGCAAAACTCTTGCCATTGACCTCCAGCATCCACACCGATGAACACATACAAGCAATTGCACCCACATACAAATGTGAACATGCCCACATGAATACATATGTACATTACACATACAAAAAAACGTAATAATCGCAGCTTTCGAGAGGCAGAGGCAGGGGTATCTCTATGAGATTGAGGCCATCCTGACCTACATAGCAAGTTTCAGACCAGCTGTAGCTAACAGGGAGACCCTGTCTCAGAATAAAATAGTAAATAAAATAAATAGTAGATAGGTACACAGATGGATGGATGGATAAATGGATGAATGGATGATTCTGGTTTCATCTGTTCCTGTAATCCCCCAACACCTACCTTCTCTATGCCATTTCATTAAAACAATACATTTTATCTTTGCTGTCCACCATTGTAGGACAGCAAGTTTATAATAGAATAAATGAAGAAATAATTGGATTTTCATTCTTTTGGGTTCATCTTGAAGTTATGGAGTGGGGTTGCAAGATTTCTTGGCTGCTTATCTTTCCCAGTCATTGAAACTGGGAAAATATTTTCTCAGATATGAAGATAGAAAAAAGAGGTGAGGCACTGAAAGCCTGAAAATAGCCCCCCTTTACCAACCTTTGGCTCAAGGAATTGAACAGGAAAATTTGCTGCTAGCTGAAAGAGAATATTCCAGATCCTTTAAAGGAAGTTCTGCACTGTAATGAAGAGAAGCTTCAGTTTTATTTGGGACTTTATCTGGAAGGCCCTCAAACTGCATATTCCTTCATGTGGTAGAACGGGAAGTCTAAAGCAGTATTAAGCTAACAGAAAAAGAAAATGAATGTTCCATATTATATACTCTGAGCCTGTTTAACAGGACAACAAAGGAAATAAGACCAAAAGAATTTCAACATGTACCTTGCCCAAAAATACTTTAATATACCAAAATGAAAAACAAATCCATGATTTATTTAGGACTTGAGTTCTATTTCTTTTTTCAACTTTTATTTTATGTGTATGAGTATACTGCCTACAATAAGTAGCTGTACCCCATGTTCTTCAATGTCTACCAAGGTCAGAAGAGGGCATCAGGACCTTGGAACTGGAAGTAGAGATGGTTGTTAGCTGCCACATGGGAGCACTGGCCACTCTTGCAGAGGACCTGGGTTAGATACCCAGCTTCCTCATGACCATCTCTCCAGCCCCTTGAGCTCTATTTCTGACAATATTAGGTTCTTGTCATATGGAACAAATGCCTCAACCAGCATTTTCATCTGTGTATCTTCTGCATATCTTTAAGCATCAAAAAAATTCCAATGAGGCAAGGCACAGTGGCACATGCCTTTAGTCCAAGCACTTTAGAGGCAGAGGCAGGCAGATCTCTGGGAGATGGAGGTCAGCTTGGGCTACACAGAGTGTTCCAGGTCAGCTGTCTCAAAATGACCAAAAACAAACAAACAAACAAACAAACAATCCCATGGTTATGAGGCAGATAGGTTCCCAGTCACGTTCGTGGTCACTATCATCTCCCTAACATCAAGGATTCCAGGATCACTACATACAATTGAGCCAATGGCCTCTTAGCAAAGTCTTTTCTCAGCTCTGCTCATATGGGTATGGTTCTAAGAAAAAGTAAAAGCTTATTTGTAAATGACAAATACCTTAGAAAGCTATTCTTTATATTAATGTAGAACAAGTTCAGAGTACAGCTTGACGTACAAGCCAAGCAGACACTGAGATCTTACTTTCCAGAATAAAAGCATTCCCAGAAACTCTGAAAAGCGGCTTTGTCCATAGTGGGGTCATGTAAGCTCTACTTCAAACACTTCTAATTCCTTTTGACTGATACATTCACATGAGAAAGTGACAGCCATCATGGCAGAATCCTGGTAGTAGATCTCTTTGTAAGAGGGAAGAAAAGGAAAGGCAGAGGGGAAATAGAAGGAGAAGAGGGAAGAGAGTCAGTATGTCAAGTATTACTGAGGTCAGCAGGCACATGAGCCAGAAAAATTTAAGTGATGAGTCAGTGATCAAACCCTGGTCTAGTAGTCTTAGACACTTCGGCAAAAGCAAGTGAAAACACAGGAAATAAAGACACCAGGTTGATGGCTGGTTTTGGTTGTCAACTGAATCTGGAATTAAGTAAAAGGTTAGGGACTTTTTTGATCAGTGTATTTACAGCCAGAAGACCCACCCTAAATGTGGACAGCACCTTTGGGTGGCAGCCCATAGAAAAGGACATGGCAGAAGGAAGAGGTCTCTTTTTTAGCCTGCTTGCCTTCACTCTCACTGGTGAGTGTCTCTATCTTGTTGCTTTGGCAATCCTTCACCTATATGAGAAGCAGCTTCTTTGGGTTCCAACATAGCCTGAAGACCAGCAGATCTCCAGGAATCCTCCAGGTCTTCAGGGCTAGATTGGGACAGCAGAAACATCCAGCCTCACGGGCTGAGCAACTACTGGAGTCTCAGCCTCCCCAGTGTGGCACAGCCATTGTTGGATGATGTGGACTCTATTTGTAAGCCAAATAATAAATTCCTTCTATAAAATGAACATATATTTATTTTGTATATTCATTTGATCAGTTCTGTCCCTTTAGAGACCCCAACTAATAATACCAAGGAAGGCTTGGAATGTAGTTCTCATACACACTGCCTTTGCTGTAAATGAGCCAACCCCCCACCCACACAGTAGGAAACTGGGAATTCTTATAAACGACCATGGTGAACTTGGCATACCATTTTGCTTTGGTGAGGGTCAAAAACGATGAATAGTTAACTTGATGATGGAACTAATGAACTGTAACCTCACTATCACTTTGTTCTGTGTGGTAGGTGAGTAAGTACTAGCAAACGTATTTGTACTCTCGTGCTTGTTGATACATGTAGAAGTAACAGTTAGGACTTCAGAAGCTTTACTTGTGCTCAAATCATAAAGGCCACTCTGAGCAGTCTAAGGCCGAGATAAGACAAGGCAGACAACACAAAAAAGAGTCTGAGTGCCACGGAAAACACTGCCTTTTGCAGGGGTCTTTCAGGAAGTACCATGTGTCTTATTTGTTAAAAGAGCAAAGGTTGTACTGGCATCAGCATATTCTTGGGAAGGTACCCCACACTTGCCCAAAATATCTGCCTCCTTGTGAAGTGATGAGTTTAAATTTCCTATACTAACCCAAGAGCACTTCTGTGTTGGATGGAAGTCTCGAATCCATCAATATGAGTATTCCCAAGGACGATGGGAAAAATCCTGTAAAAACCTGTATGTGCTTCTGGTTGGGCCTTAGTTTTCCTGGTGCGGGCTTTGCTCAGTCTGGGACCCACTATGGTTTGGGTCTACTCAAGGGGCCAGGTCAGTCTGTGGTTAGTACTGTAATAAACGGAATATTATTGAAGACTTTCTGGGTGTTCAGTGCTTTTCGGAGAGCTTTACCCATTTAAACTTCACAGCTATTTTACAAATGAGGAAAGTGCAAGGATGGGCTGGTAAATTAACTTTCAAATTCATATACTATAAAGGGTGTATAGTAGGACTTTCTCATCCACAGTCTGAATCAGACAATGCTCTCTAGAGAGTTCATTCAAAGAAAAAATTATGTAAGGTAAGCATCATATGACAAGGTTCTGATGGAACCTCTTCTAGGTGTTGTTAAAAGCAGATCCTGGACAGAATGGATGATAATTTGCTAGGACAAAGTAGGGTACAGGCTTATGGGGTTCTACATTTGTCTGTATGCAACAACATACCTTATAATGTGGAGAAAAGGAATTCAGTATACACATTTAGGGCAAATTAATATCCATAAATATTTTGCATGCAACAGTCTTTATTTGGGTCTGTGACACCATCGTGACAATTATAATGAGCAATTAAATTCCCAAGTGTTCAGATTTTGGCAGCAGTTAAAGGAGAAACTGGAAACTAAGCGTCAAAAACCGGTTTCAGTGGCCTCCTGCCAAACAACTCCCCATGGGTTGAGGGAAGGTCTAGAGTTTCAACTGTGATCGATTTTATAGTGTTTTATAGCTCATCTGTGTAAGGATTAGATGAAATATAATAAAAACAAATGAGTAGAATACTAACATCAACACTGGAGAAAATACCAGGCAAGATTTCTTAGTGCTGAGAAATTTAAATAAGATCACTGATTTATCCTTACTTAACCTAAGTCAAAAAGCAAAATCCAATCAAATGTCTACTCCTTCCTGTGCTGGATGTAGCCGGGAAGAAGCAAAGTAAGAAAAGCTAGCAGCTCATATTATTGAATAAAAACAGTTCACTGGCATTTCTATAAGTCTTAATTTCCATGGCTCTGCATGTTTTATCAAATAACAGAAAGAGCAAAGAACAAAATGGAGCTAAAGTTTATATACTAACCTACATTTAATAAATGAGAATAGTAATTTGAATTAATAAATGAAAGGTCACAGAGGATTAATGGCACAGGCAAAAGAACTCAAGTCTCAGAATTTTTAAGTAACCAAAGATAGGCTTAATTAGATTTCCCTTGAAAAAATTCTTTAGAATTTATTATTTCAAACAAGGTACCAGGTGTAGCATCATAAAAATAAGAAAGGCTCACATACAAGACAGACTAGAGGGATGTGAATTAATGGTACTGGAGAGAGGAATACTGTTCATTTCTTCTGAACGTACCTTAGCAATGATCCAAAGTTTTCCAGATTAAGAGGAAAGATGGAGGGGAGCGAACCAATATGACAAAACTGGCTGTATTCGAGGAGGTTGTCGTTAGCTACTAGCTGTTCTTCAGCAAGTTATTTAAGTCAGTTTCCTGAGTTTCTTATTTTTATTATTTTTTTTCCTTTTCTTTGTTTTATTTTTTTTGGTCATAGTTCTTTTCTTTTTTCTCCATTTTCACTTGAATTTTTGTGATTTTCATACACTATAATTTGATGGCAGTTAGGTCTATTCTCCTCTCCACAGCTCCCCACTGCCCCCAGAGCAATTTAATGAACTCTTTTATATATTTAATATAGCCTATAGGGTATCATTTGTGTCCTTCAGTCTGGATCTATCGACTGGGCCCACTGAGAGTCCCAACCCTGTAAGACACTGTCTTTCCCCCTCCTAGCACCTATCAATTGCCAATAGTTCCTTAAGTTGGGTTGGAATTTCTTACCTACTTCACCATGTCTGTGATGGGATTTTGTCTGATTTGAGTTTGCATAGGACTTGTGCATGCTGTCACCACTGCTGTGAGTTCATGTGAAAAGTCCGCAGCTGCCTGGACAACTCTGTTTCCTTGTGGTCATCCACCCCACCCCTGGTTTTTGCAATCATTCCATCTCCTCTTCTGCAAAGATCCCTGAGCCTTGTGAGGCAGATATTTGAAATAGTCTCTGCAGACTTATTCCTTGAGCATTGGCTAATTGTGAGTCTCTGTGTTGATCACCATCTGTTGGATAAGGAAACTTCTCTGGTGAGTTAAGAGGTGCATTCACCCTAAGTGTAGACATTGCATTGAAGATGTATCACTTAGGTTAAGAGTCTCACAGACACTTATTGTCTGTCTCTGACCAGTTCCGTAATTCTATAATAGTCTCCATCTATTTCAAAAATCTTTGGATACTGTACAAGCTGCCAAAGGAAAAAAGCAATCAGTGGTCCTACCCAGCTATGAAGTCTAATAAACGACTGGACCAGCAAACTATCAATATTGGTGTAGTAATAGCACTTCTATCTTGGGAGGAATCAACATCTGTCTAATTCTAATTAAGGCCCACTCAATTGGAGGGAACTCATATAAGGTGCTGTAAACATAGGCAAATACACATGGCTGGAGAGGTCGTACATTCTAGAGAAAAAAAAAAAAACAAACTATTTTCGCCACACTCCTAGTCCAATGTAATTTATTTCAGGTTTGATTTTTTTTTCAGCAAGACTACTTCATAAGCAAGTGTGTTCTTCAGTTAAGAATGCACAACGCTGGTTACTTCTCTTTTTTATATTTTTAATATATTTATTTGTGTGTGTGTGTGTGTGTGTGTGTGTGTGTGTATTGCCTGCATGTATGTGAGTGCACCCGTGTCATACAATGCCTCAGAGGTCAGAAGAGGGCATTGGATTCCCCTGGAACTGGAGTCAAGGATGGTTCTTAGCCACCATGTGTGTGCTGGGAATCAAACCTGGGTCCTCTGCAAGAACAGTCAGTGCTCTTAACCACTGAGCCATCTCTCCAGCCTCACGTCTCTTTTTATAATGTCAACAGACACTGGTGCTCAGTGCTGAGATCCAGGTGATCCTCAGGGAAGCTAAATGGTGACATTCTAATAGAGTCATACTTCTTCATTTATTCATAGGAATTCAACCATAATGGTTACTTTCTGTCTTCTCAGTTTTCCATTGGTGTATTTCATGGGAACAGCTGTGTAAATACATGAGCCTTTCCCTTTGTGTATCAGTTTTTCAACTGGAGAGGTGATCCACTCATCTCCTTCTGGGATAAGCAGTTATGTTTGTTTGCTCAGAAACATTATAAACTCATGATAAGTTCATGGATTTCCATTTAAATTCACTACAGCTAAGCTTTTTGCTGTTGTTGCTCACTGATCTCATATTTAGGCAAATTCAAAATATCTCTTGAAATTTTTTGCTAAAATCCTACTGGGTTTTCATAGCTTTATTGCTAGCTTCTTAGAAAAGATTTTCCAAGTTGATCATGTACATGTTCTCTCTTGTGCTTAGACTCTGTCATCTTTTATAGATTGCTAGTACCTTTTAATAGGAAATGGTCTTTTAAAAACTTCATCTGTATATGCTACTGAATGCATCATGGTAATCTCTTATTATTTCTACTTCACCTCTTTTATCCCACACAAAGAATTATAGGGACTCTTGTCTGCAAACATGAAGACGCATATTTAGAATAAAGAAAGAAATCTCATTGGTACAGGGATGTGGCAGAAGTAAAATTTTTCTCTAGGATCTATGATCTTTATTATTTACAAAATATATGATCAGCGAGGCATAGTGCTTACATATGTAATCCCTGCATAGGGAGGCTGAGTCAGGAGGATCATGACTTTCAAGACCAGCCTGGGCTACTTATCAAGTTCCACCAGCCTGGTCTTCAAAGCAGACTGCAGCACAATCTGGGCTACAAAGTGACACTATGAAATAAAACAAGAGGGCCATTGTCTTGCAGGGCAATGGCCAATTTTACATTTTAAAATCTAAAGATAGTTTAGTAAAATGGCTCACTCCAAGACATTCCACTATGATGCAAAGTACTTAAGCATGGACAGCATGAAGGCTTCTGTTAGACGTGGGTAAGCTCTGGAAAATACAGCATAAAGGGATGCACATCTCGTGGAGTCAGAACTTCCTATGGTCTAGGTTCCTCTGTATAATGATCCAATTAGGTAAATGTATGGCCCCAGGAAAACATCTGTTTTAATTGTGTCTCTCAACTGAAAGCCTTAAACACATCCTCACTGAAGTTCTTCACCACATTCTAAGAAATAATCACTATGTTAAGATATCTTAAAATTCCAGATGAACATCCTGAAATCAAGATACAATTTCCAGTACTAATCAAGAGACTCATATTTCAATAGATAATTGTTTTTCCCTTCAGTGTGTCTTAACTAGTCTAATGCTTTCAGGGGACATTAAGATGTAATCATATTTAGCTAATGTCATTTCACTAATGGTGGCCAGCCTATGAGCAGGCCCTCTCTAGGAGAATCTTATGAGTCTCAGGGAAATGTAATATCATAGAGTGGGAAAGGTCGGAGCTGTGCAGATGGGAAATTTGTTTCTGAGTTCCAACTTTGCAACTAAACTGCTTATGGAATCTCAAGAAAATGAGTGACATTATCAATTGTCAGATATTCCCTCATAAAATATCACTAATATCATATTACTAACAAAAACAATATCTACACGAGCTGTTATTATGAGGATAAAATTAAATGAATCATCTTTATTTGTACTGAATAAGAAAACATTGGTTAAACATTGGGCCTTTTTTTTTTCTTTTAGACAGGGTCTCCCTGCAGCTCCAACTTGTCTGGAGCTGGCTATGTAGATCAGGCTGACCTTAATCTAACAGGTATCTGCCACTCTCTGCTTCTGCAGTACAAGGATTAAAGTCATGTACCACCACACCCAGCAAAGACATTTGTTTTTTGAGGATGGGTCTTACGTAGCCCAGGATGGCCTCAAATTCATTATGTAGCTGATGACGATCTTGGATGCTGATCCTCTTACCTCTACCTCCCAAATGCTGGAATTACAGACATATACCAGAATGTACACATCTTTGTATTTCGTGCTGGGGATTTAACCCAAAGTTTTGTGCATGTTATGAAAAGCATTTTACCAACTTATCTATTACCTCAAACTTTAAATAGTTTACATTTTAAAAGGATAAAATAAATCTCCTTCATAGATTTATAGTCTAAATAAAAGTTGACTATATTTGAAGTATTTTAAGCCTCCACATTCATATTTGGGAGGAATAAAGTAATGTGTTAGTACTTTCTTGAGGTGAACAAAAATAACAAGTTCTACTACAATATCTCCAGTCAATTAATGATTCCTGTTAGCAAAGAGAGGTCAATGAAATTCAAGCTTATCTATTTTCTACTGAATTATAATTTCTTATTCAATAAAAATCTAGGTCCTTTTTCACATAATGTAAGGTTATATTTTGATTGAGTCTCATATGTTTCACACAATAATCAGGTGAAACACAGTATCATTTTAAAATATATTAGGTCCTAAGGACTGGAGAGATGGCTCAGTGGTTAAGAACACTGACTGTTCTTGCGGAAGATCAGGGTTTGAATCCCAGCACCTACACGGCGGCTAACAATCATCCTTAACTCCAGTCCCAGGGGGTCCGACAGCCTCTTCTGTCCTCCGCATGCACTGCAAGACATGGGTGCACTTACCTACATGCAAGCATTACACTCATATACATAAAATAAAATTAATAAACAAAATATTTTAAAATATATTAAGTCCTATGTATCACATATGGCTAACCAAAAACCACAACATAACCATTAATATTTTGATTAAGGAAACCATTGTTATGTTCTTATTCAAATAATTCTGGCAATAGGATAGGCTTTCCAAAGGAAAGTAAAATAATTACAATCTGCTCTTTTGTCCCTGGAAGTTTGTTCTCACCTGTCAAACATGTTTGCTATATGGCTTGCTATGCTCAGTGCCTGCAGTCAGAATATTCCTCCTTACTGTTCTTAGAACAAGAATGCTAAGTATGCTGCCTCATCTGGGCCTTTGCACATGTTCTTCCCTATTTGACATATTGTGCTACCTTCAAACCTCCAGAGCTTTGCTTCAATACCACTTCTTTAGATACACCTTCTAGACCAATCTCTAAAGGCACACTCCCTCATGCAAGCCTACTCTCAACCATCTTGACTTGTTTTGTTGTTTGTATATGATAAACATATTTCATTACATCTAGCATTACTTTTAAAATACTGAGTTCTTTGAAAGTAAAACACTGTTTCCTTTATTTGCTACTATGTTTCCATGTAATCATTAACAATTAGAGTCTTATTTGATGAATGCTCTAGGAGCTTCCATCTATATCTAGTCATCCCCCAAGGGATAAATTATGACGTTGAAGTTACAAAGGCAAGTGAAGTCAGTGACGGAAGAGACTTTCCCTTGTAGTCCATCATGGTCTCAATAAATACATCATGCTACAAGTTTATTTATTCAATCTTGCAAACTAACAAAGTTAATTTTGAAATGAATCTTCCTCATCTCCTATCACCAAGATAAAAAAATGTGCCAAAATTCAGAAAAGCTAGTTCATTCAAAACCTGCAAGCATTCACGGACCAGACAATTATAATGAGATCATGAACTCTCACTTCCAGAAAACTCAATGCAAAATGGCTAGTGAAAGTCAAGAGGTGCTTGGTGAGTATCGCTTGTAACCAAAAGGAATAAGAAAATGGAATAAGAATTGAAAATGTTTTCTTCCAAAAAGCCTGTTTAGAATTGTGCAACTGTTTGACAGAGATTATCACTGGTGACATTGCTAGGCTCACACAGACAATGCCCTGTTGAGCTTTGGAACTCATGAACTCCTCAGCTTCTACAGATAGGCCTGCTAGGCAATGCTCAGGTAGAGTAAACATAAGCAAGGCTAGATCTGCCAACAGAATCTTTTAAACTCCCTTTTTAAGGTTTATTTTATTTACTTTGTGTGTGTGTGTGTGTGTGTGTGTGTGTGTGTGTGT
>NW_008338999.1:4133722-4135108 GCF_000622305.1 Nannospalax galili
GTGTGGGCGCTCACAGAGGCCAGAAGGAGGGGACAGATCCCTGGGGTTGGAGTTATTCATGGTTGTGAGCCAGCCCGAGAACTAAGCTCAGTTCTCTGAAGAGCGGCAAGCCCTCACTGAGCCGTCTCTCCAGCCCCAAACCTCCCAAATTCTTTCAAGTAATTTTTCCAATACATGTTCATAAATCACAACCAAATTCTCTTTCTGGAGTAAAAAAGAATTAACATTAAATTTTCTTACAAGTCACCTACAGTTTTAAGAGCAGGGCTTCTTACAGAAAATCAACAACTTGCTAAAATCAAAGAAAAAAATAAACAAATGTGAAGATGTCAGAAACTGATTGTGTTTATAGGATTTGCCGTGTTAGAATTAGAAAAGTAGCGTGAAAGTTAGACTATTCTAAATCATAATATTCATTTGAATCATTTTCTCAAGACATTGTATTAATCCTGGTTCATTCTAACACTCTCATTATATTTCAGTCATGTAACACTTACTAAAAAAGAGTGTTTGTGTTTGTGAAGGTGTGTGTGCATGTGTGTAAAGCTAAATTCCCAAGTTCCATGATGCACTGGTGTCTGTGTAGAAAACCAGAGACCGTGCAAGGCAAGCTGGGCAATCCTGTCTCCTAACTTAGCTGTGCACAGACTGTGCTTTTAATGATTTTTGTATATTTTTATTGAGTTATTCGTGCATTTCATACAATAGATCTTAATCAAATTTAGACCCTGCTCCCCCATCCGCACTCCCATTGGATTTCATACATTCTGTCATATATGTTAAGGCATATCAACTATAGTACCCACAAGTCCCTTGTTGCAAGTTCATCCACTGGAGTGTAGTCAGCCTATCTGGAGTCACTCCCTTAAAGAAAATCAACTCTTCCCCCACTCCTGTAGTAATCTGTTGCCAATAGTTACTCAGCTAGGATTGGGGCCTGCTGCCCATTTCCCCAATTTTATACTGGGTTTTTCCTTTGATTAAGTCATCATGGGTCTTTTGCATGCTGTCACTATTGTTCCAAGTTCATATGAGCAAGTTTGCAGAGACTAGGAGGACTGTTTCCTTATGTTCATGCACCAAGTCCAGCTTTTAAAATCTTTGTGTCCCCTCTTCCACAATAGTCCATGAGCTATGGGTCGGTAAGATTTAATATAGGAGTCCTATCCAGGGACATGCACTCTGAACTCTCTATTCTCTACACTTTGGCCAGCTGTGGCCTTCTGGGCGCAGCTTTTAATGTTTAAAACATCTTAGCACTGGACTGTAAGAGGAAGAAATGCAGTTAGCACCATGATTTTAGCTCCCTGCCACCAGATCCTTGCTTTGATCTGGAAATGAAATTTCACATACCTATAAAAGTCCTTTCTAGTGAATATTTTAAGC
>NW_008338999.1:4135247-4152297 GCF_000622305.1 Nannospalax galili
CCTCTTTCTTCAAAAATAATTTTTTTCTTGAGATAGTTTCTCACATAGTCTAGGCTGTCAAAGTTACTATGTAGCAAAGGATGACTGAGTTCTCAACCCTCCCTTCCTTGATCTCCCCAGTAATGTGATTACAGAGGCATGTGGCACCACACCCAGTAGGTGAATTAACCTTCTTAATACGAATAAATTTGCTGCCTGAGCACATCATATACAGGCTGGTATGTTATTATGTAGGACTGATGACAACCTTGAGCGAGCCACATGAAAATGACCTCCAATGACAGGAATCAGAAGTCTCTATTTGTGTTCTGAAAGTGTAAAAAAAAAATGCTTACAGTTTCTAACTTTCTGGAGTATACCACCACTACATTAATTATTACCACAGAGAAAAAAGAAAAAATCACTCTCAAGGAGTTTAACCTACAGATAAGATATCTGATGTCATGTTGAGGCTTTAAACTTAAAGCAAGCCCATGTCCTTGGAGAGTTGCTCTCTGAGGTAACACACAATTCTTGCTGGAATAAATGGTGTCTACGCAGATGAGAAACACTCTAGGGTTGGAGGTGAGGTGGGACAAAGACAAACCATTTGCTTTGATCTGGCTTCAGTGGCGCTTTTCTATATCTCAAAGGTAATTTTATATGGTCAATATTTTCAAACAAACTATTTATTGTGGGAACTATGATCCACTTAGGAATGTTACACAAATGTCTCAATTACCAAACCCAAACAGTTAGTTCATACATTTATTAATGATATGGAAAGTATTATTCTTAGTATCCACAATTAATTTTTAATGTATGTTTAATTTAGCCCAAAGCTACAGAAGAATTCTTAGAGCATACGGCTGCATAATCCAATGCACAGTGCACCGTAACAACACCATGCACAAGTGTTTATGATTCAAAGTTAGACATCAGGAAAAGTCACAGACATAGTCACAACTTCTTGAGTTTTAAAAACACCACACTTTTTTTTTAAAAGAAATAAAGATGGATATCCACCACTCAAAGCTATCTTAGTTCCCTTGTTTGAAATAAACCCCTTGGGATCACAGCAAAGTGAACCAAATCAAACAGAGGAATTTAGGAGGCTTGGCTTGAAAGTTAACTAGCTTTAACATACCATGAATTTTAAATGTACATTACAAATAAGCATGAAAACTGACTAAACATAAATCTCAATAACCAGCAATTAAATTGATAGCTGATTTCTGCTTATAAAAATTGTGACATTTCCCTATTCAGAGTTACAGAATTCTTGGAACTAGAGAGATAATCAAACAAAAAAAGTTCTAAAATAGTAAGTCTCATCATTATCTTTAAAACCACATGCATTTTAAGTATGTGAGAAAAGATTAATAGAACCATTGAAGTTCTTGTGTTAAGCTAAAATTCAGAAAAGCAGTCATTTTTAAGTCATAAAAGAGAAAGTCTTCTAATATTCTTTTGGTTTGGGAGGAATAAAGGCTTTTACTTGACAGCTACATGAGTTTACATCAAAAAGAGAATTTGGCAGAGGCTTCAGAATCCAGAACAATTGTCTATTAGTCTGTTTTTAATAATTTTTCTTTGGCATGTAATCCTCTTTAATTAGATTCCACTCTCTGTTGTTTCAAGATTCCATAAACTGGTGTCTTATATACCAGCTGCTGAAGCAGGAGTTACTGTCTAAATGATATTCACAATGAGTATTTAGAAGGTTTACAATTATACCCTTGCTAATAAATTCTGCTATTTTCCCCAACAATTTTAAGTGCTGATCTTCAGAAGGCATTTTAAAATTAGCTAAAATTCTGTCAAGAGATTTACAAAAACTGTTAGCACGAAGATAATTATGTGGCAGCCCTTGGACTCCATCTCTGATTGTGTGCATAAATCAGAAAATGTCAGCTGTGTTTTCCCGTAATAATTATCCTTGCAGCAATATATTATATCTAAACTTCTATTATAATTTTTGTTTCTCTTTTCTAAACATCAGACAGTTATTTCAAAAGTTTGGGACTGATTAAGTAATTCATATTTCCCAGAGTAATAAGTGATTATCAGTTCCAAGATTGTAAGGATCAGCACTAAATACAGCAATATGGACAGGATAAACTCATTTTCTATGAACACTCCATCCTAAAGAACAAAAGTCCTCAATATGGGTGATTTTTTATGTTAATTAAGTAAAAGCTCTAACTTAGTCAATACTGGGCAAAAAGAATCTGAATCAAATTAAAGACATAATTTCAGTTCAGTAACAGAAACAAAAATGTATAAGTTTCAGAAATACTAGCAAATAAATTATCTGTTAAGATACACTATCTTATCCTAAAAAGTAAATAAAATTTGGTCTCCTCTCAGGAGGGTTTTTTTTTTTTAATTTCCTCCCCTTTATCAAATAGCCACCAACTATGCTTTCTGCAGTCAAACCAGGCAAGATATAGAATCTTTGCACCAGCTGAATAATCATGATTTTTAAAAATCTTAGTAAGTGGGGCTGGAGAGATGGTTCAGTGGTTAAATGCACTGACTGTTCTTGAAGAGGACCCAGGTTGGAATCCCAGCACTCACATGGGTGGCTAACAACCATCTACAACTCTGGTTCTAGAGGATTTGACACCTTCTTCTGACCTACACTGATGTACCTGCCTACATACAAGCAATACACATACACATAGAATTAAAATGATTTTAAAACATTTTAAAGATCTTAGTAAGTTTTATATTTCATTATCTATATCAGGAAGTATTCGGTTTAATGCAGTTCTCAAATAATGTCATTTCAAAATTAACAGAGATAAAAATTCTAGTTTTCTGGACACCATGATGCTGTGGCTTATCAAACAACTCTAGTCCCAATGACATTGTATAGGGCTCAAAGTTGTGAATACTGTGAAACGGCAACACAACACAACACAACAAAACAAAACAACAAAACAAAAACAGCAGTTTTTCCTGGAATATTGCTTTACAAAAGATGCTCTGGAAAATTTTTTTTGAAATATTCTATCAACTGCAATCTACAAATTCACATTTTCTGTTACCCAATGTTGTGTTCATTCAATGAAATCTCAGATAGGAAAAATGTGTGGATTACATAACTGGAAACAAATAGCTCTGAGGTTAACCTTGTAAACTCAAAAGTGACAACAAATGACAGGACCAGTGACACCTCCACAAGGAATACAGGCATCAGTGACTTCAACACATCCTCAAGAGTACAGTTCCTGAAAACTAAGTTTATGCCCCTAAAAATCCAGCACTGTTCTTTCTATGACAAGCCAGTGAACATCAAAACTTTCTCCAAAAAGATATCATATGCTTTCTACCATCATTTGTTTTTCAATATTTTTATTAATTTGAGAATTCCATACAATGCACTTTGGTCAGACAGAGGCCCTATTCTCCGCACTCGCATCTTACTAGCCCCCCACTTCATGTCCTTAGTACTCTTTTAAAATTTAAATTTTATTTTTGAGAATTTCACATATGAGCATTTTCTTTGCATTATTTCCTTCCCTCACAGCCCCACAGCCCCACAGCCCCACAGCCTCAACTCTTCCCATACACTCCACACCCCTTCTCGATTTTTTGTCTTCTCCTTTATTATTGTTTTATATGCATACATGCATTTAGAGGGTAAATAGACACACACACATACACACACATACATACATGTATATGGTAAATAGACACACACACACAAACACATGCACACACACATACATGCACACACACACACACACACAATCACTGAGTCCATTAGTGGTGCTTGTGCGTACCTGTGTTTAGGCCTACCCATCTGGGACTAGATAAATTCTCAGGGAGAATAAAACAGATTCTCTCTCCCTCAACATTCATCGATTGCCTGCAGCTCATCATCTTGAGTTAAGACCCTGTGAAATCTCCCCCATCCACCTGGACTTGTCAACTGGTTTTGTCACTATGTGTGTCTTGTCAGATTACCATACTGTACAGATTTCCTTGCTGCAGCTTCCTCGTCATGTTTATAACGCATTAAGTAGCAGCTAAGTGTCTTGTCCCTCTGGCTCTTAAGTCTTTCTGCCCCCTCTTCCCTGATGCTCCTTGAGCCTTAGGTATAGAGGTTGCAGTGTAGATGTATCACTTAGGGCTGGGAACCTCACAAGCATTCTCTGGTTTAACCAGTTGTGGAAGTTTGTAATAGTCTCCTTCTGTTGGGAAAGTAGCTTCTTTGCTGAGTGGTGAAAGCTACATTTATATGTAAGCACTTGGAGGTAAGACTATCATTTCTTGTACATGTTTAAAAATCAGCACCTCAATCTTGCTTCCCCTAACAATGCAGTCCAATATAAAACCATCCTGAAAGGCTGGTGAGATGGCTCAATGGGTAAAGGGGTTTGCTGTGGAGGCTCACAGAGTTCAATACCCATGAACCACATGGTGGAAGGAAAGAACAAGAGCATCATCTCCTGCAAGTTGTTCTCATGGCATGCATGAACACACACACACACACACACACACACATAAATAATAAAGAACTGTAAAATTAAAACATCGAAAATAATGCAGCAGCATTTCATGAATTTCTACTCCAAACAATAGCTATTAATTAGATGTCCAATTATAAATAAATATATAACCATAAAAAGATTGGAAAATTAGCAACCAAGTTGTATGACAGTAGTTTCCTCTCTCTGACTAACATTTAATTCTCTACCTTTGAACTAAGAACTAAGAATTTAATCATAATTAATACTTTTCATAGAGTATTCCATGTTCTCACAAACTTGTGATGTCCAACTTGTGCTGTGGTTTTGCTAGGTGTATGTCATGAAGGTGGTGTGTGTGTGTGTGTTTTTGTGTATGGTGATCTTTCAATGGTATCATTCATTCAAAACAAATCAGCAACATTTTTCAGTTAACATGAATAGATAAACATAAAAGATCAATCAATGAATCTTTACAATGTTTTTAAAAACTGATTAAAATTCTCTACTATATTTAAAATCAAATTGATGATAGAAATACAATTTACCCATCATTTTGTTTCTGTATATAACACTATGATACATTATAATACATTCCTTGTATGCATGTGATGGTGGCTGTTTTTATGTCAGAGAACGTCTTCAGAATTTTTCTCTATTTTAATATGCATTACCATATAATTAGTAAAATTCTGTGGCTATTCATAACCCATTACCAAAAGTGCTTACTTTTCCCTGAAAGTTCATTAAATTGAGGCTAAAAGACATTGTTTAATTGCGAGCTCCCAATGTGGGGTTGAGCATTTAATGTATTGACTGGCAGTTTGTATCTTGTCTTTTAGATGATACTCTCCATTCCTTTGCCATATTTTCTGCCATTTGTTTTAGAAATATATCCCCTAATCATTTCCAATGGACTTGTTTACAGTAACTTTTTCAATGTAATTGTTCCTCATGTTTTATTTATTTTTAAAGAATATTAAGAACTAAAAAGTTCCATTAATGCTAAAATCTATGAGAGGTAACCAAAATGTTTCTTAGAGGAAAACTTATAGCATTAAAGAACTAATGTAGGAGATTTTTTTTTAGATACTGAAAATTATAAGATAGTTTAAAAATGCATAAGGGGAAAAAAGAATAGCATTTGTATATATAAATCTACCTCAGGCCATAAGAAGCATTAAAACAGAAAATGGAGCTATTTATCATGTCTAAATTGTAAATTTAATATAGCAGTGAAACCTGTGTAACCAGGTGTGGGTGAAGGTTAGGTGTATGTGTCAGAGATCAAAATGAACCATCTGCATTTGTGCCACCTGAACAATTCGCATCTATTTTGAGTGACATGCTCATTTCCCAAATATTTGAAGTTAAAATAATCACTGGAGAAAGGTCAATAGGGTAAACGGAATTTTCTTCATTCTTTCTCTATTACTAATTAAACAAATACTTTCTCTGTTGAAATGCCACCAAACCTGTGGCGAACAGGGGCAGCGGGCATGCTCCACACCCAGTCCAGGCCACTAGCTGGACTCTGGTAACTACACAGTTTAACTTTCAAATTATACTTTGTGTCTATGAATTGCCATCTTTTTCCTTCATAGTTTTGTTTGGTAGGACAGTTGGATTATTTTTATATGAAAAGTTTCATGCTCCCACCATTACATCGATAGAGCTCTTTTCATTTAAAAAACATGAAATGTCCATTATTTGCCATTTTGAAGCTCACTTGAGCAATGTCTTGGTTCACAGATTCTTGTCTGTAAAAAATACTGATTCATTGTTCGAGTTAAAAATAAAAACAAAATATATGGTTTAAATTATCATTCAGCTTAACAAAAATATTTGTAAATCTGGCCCAATTAATTCTCTTATACGTTTGGCTATGATTCATTCATTTTTTAAAAGTATAAGGGAAAAAGTATATTTATGGTACATGACCACAATGCTGCCATGAAAATGAAATTTGAAAATTAAATGCAGAGGGTTGATTATGCAAATTGCAAGGCTCAGATCATTTACATGTGATGAAAATTACAGTATCAGTTTTGAAATTAAGGGCATTATCTGTCATCATTGTTCCTTGAACTGGTCTTTTTATGAGATTATCACAGAGAAAAGGGAAGACTGACCAAAAAATTAGCGACACATTGGTCCCTCAGAAAATACTAGTGGCTTAACTTATTATCAAAAGCTGTGCAGCCTAGAAATGCTACATGGAACCCTTTCTCTGACTCGGGCATGAGTGTCTCTTCTTAGTCATTATTTTGACGTCCTTCATAAGCTTCTCTCCTGGCAGAGCAGGAGAGGCTCCTGGGCAGCCTCCAATGCTGCAAAGGCTGTGGAAGGATAATCACTTCCTTTCTAAAGCAAACAGTGTCAGCACCTAACCAGAGTCCTGAACCTGTCAGGAACATTGCAACACCATCTCCCCATTATGCAAAAGAAACAGCAGAGGAAAACAGATCGTTCCTGCACGTAATCCAATCATAATTTTAACATCACACCCAACAAATCTGATATTAACTTGACATGTCATTTATATTTACCTACTTTGTGTTAGTAGTTTTATGGCTAGAATGGATTTACACTACAGAAGGAATCCCCCTCCCCCGTATTGCTTGCTCCTGTTTCCCCAGTGTTTTAAACCATGCCTGACTTATACTCAATGCTCAATGAATGAATAAAACCACATTATATCTATTACCAAATTTACATGAATATTAAAATTAAACAAAGGAATGACTTCATAGATATTTCCTTTGCAGATGAAAGGCCCAGGCCTTCTCCAATATGCAGCAACTCCTTTTTATCATTAATGGGAACTCAACTGGAAATTTAACGAACAGTGTCTTATTAATACAATTCATAAAAGCTGCCTGGCTTCAGAGGGATACATGGTAAGCACACTATAATTTTGTTTTTAATGATCATTTGTAACACATAAATTTATATGCTTGTAAAAGATAATAAACATTTCAACATGACAAAATAAATAGCTAGCTGGCAATCTTTGTTAGAATAATCAAATTTTGACTGCAATCATTAATACATTATCAAGTATTATATAATTAAATTATCAATGCATATGTAAAATTTCAAAGACAAATATTTTGGAGTCTAATTTTAAGTGGATGTTTTGAAAAAAATCATATTGTGGTACAATTTTAAACAATTTCTGTTCATATTAACATATAATTCACTTAACCCTAGGTTAAGTGAATTATATGTTTTATCCATGTATTTATAGGTTTTATCCATGTATTTGAATAATCCAAATATTTCAAATTATGTAGGAATTCATGTTGCATAATGACTTCTTCCTAAATGCAACTAATAATGCTTTTTCCTTTTATTCTTCTACTAATATCATTAATTTATTGCTATCATAATTGACAGGATAATTATTATCATTATTGTGAACAGCTTAAATCTTGACTTGTTTTCACGAAGAACTCAGCCCTTGGTCCAATGATTGCTTAAAACATTAAACTGGAGGGGCCTTAAGAAAGCAACCCATGTTTGTTGAATCAAATTGACACTCCTGCCTATGGATGGCATTATGAAGGAAAAAATACATTGTTTAAAAGACCTCTGAAAACCAAAACTTACAGCTTGTCAAGGAATTATATCTTTGGTCTCAGGATATCCTTCAGCTCTATCTAAAGACTGTGTCTCTTGCCTTCTTGTTCTGCTCTTAGTGGAGATGTTCAACAACATTTGCTAAATCGTGGCTTCTTGTTCTACACACACTGATGATGGGAAACACCTAGTCATCTTTCTCTTGTAAGAACCCTTCATCCTTAAAGACCATTATTAACTCCCCATTCTTCTGGTCTCACGCCTGAACAACCTTCTAGGTTTGCTTCATCATTCCGATTTGCTTTTAAATCTCAATTTATATATGGGACTATCTCGGGAATTTGCTTAAGGTTCATGGCTTCCCTTCTTGACAGAGCTTACACTGGGACAGCTTACCTGGACTTCTAATCCACATTATACACAATCAACCACACAATGGGCAACACAGTAGTGCCCACTCTATACACCCCTGCACATGTGTTCTGAGGACTCACTGGAACATTGGTCAGTCATAACATCAATCTTTCCTCAACAAATATTGTTTCCCTGAAGTACATTCAGCAGAGTTTTACCATAATTTTCCTTGTTATGGTCTGATATCATATAAACTGAATATAATTTTAAGGTAAAACATAACAATGAAAAATACCCATGTGGCATTAGATGAAGATTTTGAATGGCTCCATTGTCTGGCTCAAATCCATTTTCTTTGGAATCTTCTGCACAGTTCCCTACAAATATTATAATATTGCATTCATGAGAACTTTAATTTTCCTGGACAAATTGGAAATGCAAACTTGGCTCTTTTAAAAAACAGTTATTAACAGAACACAACTGAGCAGAGCTTGTTTGACATAATAACAAGATTAAAAGACAGCTATGTTCTTTCTCTGAGAAGCTGGATATTCGTTTGTTCGTTGAGTTAGCAATAACCAAAGTAGAAACTCTGCAATTATTTATGTATATAAATCATTTGAGTAATTTTGTTGTGTACACATTCACCAGAAGAAAAAGCTAAAGTATTCTTAGAAGGCTGAGGATGCACCTCAGCAGTACAGCAATTACCTAATATACACTGGACACAGGGTCCAATCCTCATCATTGAAAAAAAGGAATTTGTATAGTTTATTCAAAATATTTTGGCCCTCTGTGCTCAAAGACACATCTTAGTGAATAGGAGAGAAATGATAAAAATGCATATTTTAAATACTTATTTTAAAGATGATAGAGCTGGAAATGTGGATCAGAGGGGAGTACTTGCCTTATCATGTGAGATGCCTTGAGTTCTATAATAAAATAATAAGTTAAATGCAATCCATATACATACTTCAGATTTGTACATTTAACACTGTCTGAAAGCTTGAGAGATCCAGACAAGGAGAAGGAAAAATGGTAAGTTGATGAGAGATATGGGACCTCACGCACACAGGATGGACACAAAACCCTTCCAGGGTAGCCATGGCATAAAAATAGGCCAGGACTCCAAGATGGTTATAAACCTGAAAAGTCAGGAAGTCAGTAAGCCTCAAGTGTAGTAAGTATGTGCGTGGTGTCTACTGTCAGCACACGCCTACTCCTGCCCAAAGAACGTGGCTCAAACACTGCAATAGTATAGCATAAGTGCAAATATATTTTGGCATTTATCCCTGTTTCCTGAGACAAGACTCCCAGAAGCTTCAATCTCTGAAAGTGTTAAGTGTCTTTTTACCTGTTAATGAGTGACTGTGGCCTGGCGGCTCCTCCAAATGGTCAAAGAGTGCCAGAAGAAACAACTAAGATGACAGGGCTAGAACTTTCAAACTTATCCCCTAAAGTCTCCAGAAGATACGGGCTGAAGATTCAGCTAATCATGAATCACTGATGGTTAAATCAATCACATACACCTAAGGAAGCCTCCATTAAAAAAAAAAAAAAATGGGACCTAGAATAGGTCTCTGTTGTTGAACATGTGGAGGTGCTGGAAAAGTGGACCATATAGAGGGCAGGAAGTTTCTTATCCTATTCCCTACACCTTGCCCAATTCATCTCTTCCATTCGTTCTTGAATTAAGTCTTTTTATAATAAATCAGCAACCTAATAAGTAACCTGTGTCCTTAAGTTCTGTGAGGTATTGTAGCAAACAACTGAACCCAAGGGAGGGATCTATTGGAACAGTTAATTTAGTTGGTGGTCAGAGGCTTCAGTCAGTATGGACTTGTGAATGGCATCTCTTAAAGTAGGATCTGTGGCTAGTACTCGTGGAGAGTTTCAGGACAAGGGTATTGTGCACAAAGTTGGTACGTGTAGAGAATGTTGGAAGCACCATACATTTAGCATCAAAAGAGGTCCATGGAGAGTGATGCCAGCACAGCATAGAGAAGAAATGCTGCTTGTTCTTCAAACAAGACAGAGTCTGCCGTGTACCCTAACTACCACATGCATCTACTACAGGAAGTCTGCCATGTACCCAACTACCACATGCATCTACCACAGGAAGTCTGCCATGTACCCAACCTCGACATGCATCTACCACAGGAAGTCTGCCATGTACCCAACCACCACATGCATCTACCACAGGAAGTCTGCCATGTACCCTAACTACCACATTACATCTACCACAGGAAGTCTGCCATGTACCCAACTACCACATGCATATACCACAGGAAGCCTTTATGGTGACATGAGTTTTTAGTAGATTGCCTTAAAAGCATAGAAAAAAAAACATATATTTCCTCTTCTATCTTTTAATCATTATTCCTTATTTACTATTTTCTTCTTGAAATATTAGGCATAATTTGTCTCCATATTAGACATATAGCTTTCCAAAGCAGATTTACCTTTTTTTTTTTTTTTTTTTTTGTGAGATTTTCAAGACAGGGTCTCCCTGTTTGTAGCTCCAGCTGCCTGGAACTCACTCTGTAGACCAGCCTGGCCTCAAACTCACAGGCCTGCCTCTGCCTCCCAAGTGCTGGGATTAAAGGCGTGCACCACTATGCCCAGCAATTTGATTAACCTATTTTTTAAAAGGCATAAGCACATACAACTGCAGTTACCAGAGCAAAGATACAGAGCAGTGTGGTCAAATGACAAAATCACAGCTATGCAAATGAAAATGTTTGGAGGTCCAGTGTATGACCTGAGGACTAAAATTAACATACACTGAATTGGAGATTTTTTAAAAGATTTATTTTATATGTTTAAAAATAATGTGTATGTAGGGCTGGAGAGATGGCTCAGCAGTTAAGAACACTGGTTGTTCTTGCAGAAGACCTGGGTTTGAATCCCAGCACCACATGGCAACTAACAACTGTCTGTAACTCCAGTCCCAGGGATCCAACAGCCTCTTCTGACCTCCACAGGCATTGCACAATACGGGTGCACTTACCTACATTCAGGCAATACATGCATATACATAAAATGAAAATAATAAATAAAATTTTATAAAAAGAAAAAATAACAATGTGTATGTTGGGGGAGCAGGTATGTACATGTGTGTGCAGATGCCTGGAGAGGCCAGAAGCTGGGGATGGATCTTCCAGAACTGGTGCTAAAGATGGTTGGGAACAGCTCAACGTAGTGCAGGGGACCCAAATCCTGTCCTCTACAAGAGCAACAAGGGCTCTTAACTGCTGAACTACCTCTCCAGCACTACAGATATTTTTAAATAAGTAGATTTGGCATTTCTTATGACACAAAATGGGTCTAACCTGCATCTTTTAGTTATATGTTTCTCTATATTTAGCTCATATCATTACCTTAAATACACACAATAAATTCCTTTAATTAAAAACAACACAGAAAAAAAATAAAAAAATAAAAAGCTTAAGTGAGTATTTCTGGAGAAGCTGTAGGAAATACTATACAAAAATAATTTTTTAGTATCAAGGAAGTAAAGATTTGTAAGACAACAACATGTGAAGGGGATAAAAGTATGCAGAGTTCTGAAAAATACTGCAATAAATTAATGATCTTTTGATATGTGAATAAATAAGAGACTAGAGGGGGAGGAGAGTACGCCTCAGCTCTCATTTTAGCAGTTTAGTCTCAAATCTAACTTACATTTTAGATCTTTTACCAAGTAATGAGGGACTTGAAGCTAGGCAAATTCCCTGACAGGCAGACAGAGGAAAAGAGCCTCTGATAAGTAACAAAGAAGGCTTCTTCACTTGTTACAAAGGCCTGGGGACTCCTTCTCCAGCCAACAGGGCCACTCCTCTGGCTGACAGGTTTAGACCACTTTAGATAAGTCGATGCCTGGACCTAGACATTTCCTTCTTTGGAGCTCTGAACCTATCAGCTCTCTCTTCTTTAAATTGACAAATGCAAAAATTAGGGGAGAGGAACCTGCCCTTTTCCACCAAGAACACTTAAAAAACCCAGGCTTTCCTGGGGGCTTTGGATTTCAGTTTCCAAATTCCCTCGCCACGTGTGGGGAGTCTGTTTCTCTGTATAAGTACGCATGTATGTGTATGGGCATGCACACATGTACATAAAGTTTGTTGTCTGCTGTGCCTGAGATTTTTCAGGTCTTTTAATTGTTTAATTGCCAAGAACAGTATAAGGCTTTCATATCTAATTGATTATTACAATTTACAACTAGACTACATTGTTAAATATATATGAAATGGAACTTCTTATTTTTCCTGAAAATTAAATACCTTTCCTTCCAAGAAACAACAAAATACCATGACTGCTAAACCTAAGAATCCAATCTCTTTAAATCTTCACAAGGACTCTCTCCATTTGTTTTATTTTGTAACAAGGAAGATTTAGAGTAAAATAAAGATGAATGAGGAAAAAACAAACTGATGCAGATGGTAAGATAACATCCTTACCCAGTGTACTGAGACAAGTCTCACACAGCCCAAGTGGGCTTTCAAGTTATTATGTAGCCGAGAATACCTTTGAACTGATCCTCTTGCTTCCACATCCTAAGTGCTAGGATTATAGATATGTGGCTCCATAATCTGTTATGTGTAATGAGGACTAAAACTCAAGGCTTCCTGCATATTAGGCAAGCATACTACTAACTGAGCTGCTTCCACGGGCCTACATGAACTATTTTTAAAATACTAAGTATGCATATATGAAATGACTAATTTATGCAATTATACTTAATTAGATATGAATCAATGTGATTGTATCATAGTTATAAAAGAAAAAAATATGTTGAATAATTCAGAGTAAGTATAATTTCCCTCTGTATGGAACCATTAGTCAACGTCTTGAGTGCCAAACTTCGGGGAGATATCAAAGAAACACCAAGATTTTTAGATAAAACCAATAAGGAAAGTGTAAGGATATTTTTCTATATAGTATAGAGACATCAGGAATGTCATGTCTCCAAGCATTTGAAATGGGATCAGTTTCATATTGCTTTGAGTGCTAGCTAATAAATGAAGGTTAGCTATCAGAAACAACATTGTTATGATCTTAAGGAAAAATATTAACTATGTAAAATTTTCACCATTACACACCACAGTGTGGCAGAGTTTTTTAAAAATTACAACACAGAAAACATCTACAAACTCAAAATCAGCTATTCTGCATAAACAGAGAAATGGTTTGTGGTAATAGAGGGAAAAATACACCAAAAACCGTAAATGTTCAGAGATAAGTCACTGGATGATTAAATTATCAGATTATTATATTAATGTCATTTAAATAATGAAATATAACATAGACACACATGGAAAGTTTTCATTGTTAAGTGACTAAAATAAAACTGTCAAGAAGGACCTCAAGAGAGGTAGGACCATAGGAGAAGGGTATTATTAAGGAAAAAAGGGGGGAAATGGGGGCACCTTAAGTGGGAAAACCATGATGAAGGGGTGAGACAATGTGAGAGATAACAATGCCTAGAAGTTTTGAAAACCAGAGGGAACCATATTATTCCTACAACCTACTGACAAATTGTACATAGCACATCAAGAAATATATGCCTAGATAAAGTTTATCTGAGAACAATTGGTCTTTGCCCAAGATTTATCTGCATAACACACAGTAATTAAAAATACCAGACTGGTGGAACTAACCTTCTTGGATGTTTAACAGACATACTTTGAGGCCTATAATAATTTGGTCAGAGGGACATAAGGGACAGTTTTTTGCTCCTAGCCCTCCTAGGTCGACTAGTTCCAGGGGACTATGAGCATCTCTCAAAATGTCCTGTAATTGTGGTGGGTCAACTGTCCTCTTGGTCAAGGAGGCTGAGGAGACCACATCAGATGGACTTGAACCAGTGTCCAGTCTATAAAGAGGAAGGTCAACACAGAAGAATCATTTCCTCCATGCTTCCAAGAGAAACCAACCATGGTTGAGCAGGACCTTTGACTTATCTTCACATAGTTGGAACTGGTAAAAGAAAGGAGCCAGGGGCTCCTCCCAAGCCCATGTGACCCCTGAGGAACAGATCCTCAAATGACCTTAAGAGTAAAAATAAATTGGTTTATCTGGGCCAACTGTATGGCCTTAAAATCCAAAAGGAAAGTATAACCAAAGATTAATGTGGTCAATATAATTTCTTAAGAGTCCATATGCATAGTTAAGGCTACACAACAAGCAACAATGCCAGATAGGAGGTACCTTCTTTTGAATTGTTGGCCAGGGTGACCCAAAGGACTCCCAGATAGTAACCAAGCATAGAACTGGGCAAATGAACAGCAGACCCCAATCTTATCTAAGGGAATATTGACAACTGATTGCTGCTAGATGAGGAACAGCTGACCTTCCTAAAACAAAGACCTCTAGATAGGCTGACTAGATTCACCAGATTGACAAGTAGTGGGGAATGGCTGGGGGTGCCAACAACACAGCAGACAGTAGCAGGGATATCAGAGTATAAGGGCTCTAGTGGGGGGAGGGAGGCTATAGGAGGGTGCCATCGGGGAAGTGGGTGTATAGTTGAATAAGATGGTTTGGGATGTTCTGTATGATATAAAAATCAACAAATTTTTTTAAATGTATTATATTTGAGGAGGAAGGATGGAAAGTTACATCATGCTAATTAGTAGAGGTGATAAACATTACCATTGAAATTTACCTGATGACTTTATAGACATACACAGGTGCCAAGGATCCAAGTGCAACCGATTAGGACTAGTAATAATCAGATACATAGATATTAGAGATGCATGTGCCAACATCTCAGTGTTAGTAGCAAAAACGAGTCAGTCTGCAAGGAACAATATATTCTAAAATGAAATGGAAATCTTTTTTAAAGGTTAAAAAACTCATTTAATTTTATGTCTTACAGGGCCTATACTGAGTTCAATTTTGTATAACTGTATTAATTAAACTGTGAACCTAGAAACTTGCACCCACTTGTGAAAGAGATGTACTCTTGCTCTGGAGTGTGTTACTGAATATGTTAAAGCTGTAGTGAAATGCTTCTTCTAATCATGTAGGTATTAAAAATTTAAAAAATAATGATTAAAAAATAATAATTCTTCAAAACATAAAAATTTGCTCCTTAATAATTAGATGTGAAAAACATTACCATTGAAATCTACCTGATAACTTTATATCTGAGAATTATATTTTTCTCTCTAAATTTCCTAAATTTTCTATGGTTTAAAAATCATAAAATGGTTATTAGGGATTACACTTCTCAGACATTAGGCTTAAGTCTATTTGAGAATTATATTTTTCTCTCTAAATTTCCTAAATTTCCTAAATTTTCTATGGTTTAAAAATCATAAAATGGTTATAAGGGATTACACTTCTCAGACATTAGGCTTAAGTCTACATAAATTATTTAGACAATTATTTCTCATTGATGATTTTGTTCATAATCAAAAAGTAATGCTCAGATGTAAGACTTTAAATTTTGGTCTCCAATACTGTAGTGCCCACCTGTAGCTAAGGGAGAAAACCAGCTATTGTTCTAAAATGATGGATAAATTTGTTTTCCCCCCATCTAGAAGCCTTTGACAGGGAACTGACACTGATTCTAGTCGCTCCAACAGCTATCAAAATGCCTGAAAGCAAATCCTGAATCCTTCGCTCTTGAGTTCAGCCTTGGCAGACAAAAGAAAAATGAGGAGGAACCCAATAGAGAATGTTTTGGAAGCTCTCATCAAGAAATTCCAGTGTACTCTCATATGAACATTTGAAATTTGCCCTGTTCTGACTTTTTTCTAGTTCCCTGTCTAGAACTTGTAATGCTAATTACTCTTGTCTTTACTTCTCCTTCACATCTCCTATTCACCAGTCAAGGACTTTCTTTTTCCCCTGCAGATAAGAGTTTTGCAATTTGGGAGTCTTTTATATAGACCCACTGATGGGGTACCCCAATTGCCTTACCTTTTGTCCCTGTTTAGTGAAGAAGAAGCCAGAGCAGTCTGTGTCCCGATTCCTTATCCACAAGCTGGATAATTTCTTCAGAGGATGGTGTGATAAGAATAGGAGGTAGGAATTGACTACGTAGTTAGTGTAAAAAGACTCCAAAGAAGAGTAGCCAGTTTCTTGGCTAAAAGTCAAAATGTCCTTGGGACTCTTAGTAACATACTCAGTTCCAAAGGCCAAAAATGTTGAAAGTATTTGCGAGCTCTTACCTAATCCTTAAAAGATGTTTGCATGTGTGTCTTTAATCTCTATGTATCTGATTATTACTAGTCAGTGTCGGTTACAATCGGATATTTAATACCTGAGTATGGATATAAAGTCATCAGGCAGATTTCACTGGTAATGTTTATCACCTCTACTATTTAACATGAAGTAAATTTTTATGCTTCCTCCTCAAATGTCTTTTTTTTAATTTGTTGATTTTTTTTGTATATATCATACAGAACATCCCACATACTCTTATTCATCTATATAACCACTTCCCAAATGGCACCCTCCCATAGCCTCCCCCCTCCCACACACTGGAGACCATATACTCTGTCATCCCTGTTACTGTACACTGTGTTGTTGGCACCCTAGCCATTCCCCAGTGCTTGTCAGTCTGCTGAATCTAGTCAACCTATCTAGAGGTCTTTGTTTTAGGAGGATCAGCTGTTCCTCATCTAGCAGCAATCAGTTGTCAATAT
>NW_008338999.1:4152470-4165312 GCF_000622305.1 Nannospalax galili
TGGTGTTTAAGACCCTACAGTTGGCCCAGATAAAACAATTTATTTTTACTGTTAAGGTCATTTGAGGATCTGTTCCTCAGGGGTAGCATGGGCTTGGGAGGAGCCCCTGGCTCCTTTCTTTTATCAGTTCCATCTATGTGAAGATAAGTCAAAGGTCCTGCTCCACCATAGAGGAAACATTTCCTCCATGCTTCTAAGCATTTTTTTTCTTTGAGACAAGTTTTCCCTAAGTAGACTAATCTGACCTCAAATTCTCAATATTGTTTCTCTTCTCAGAATTCTGAGTTTATAGGTATATGCAACTACAATTGGCTTGGTTAAGGTTTTTACTTTTTTATTTTAAAATTTATTTTGATTTGGGGGCTAGAGAGATGGTTCAGCAATTAAGAGCACTGGCTGCTCTCACAGGGGACCCCGATTCTATTCCTAGCACCCACAGAGCAGCTAACAACCATCCATAACTCCAGTACCAGGGGAATCCAACAACATCCTCTGACCTCTGGGGCATTGTGCAATATGGTGCACGTACATACATGCAGGCAATACACTTATACACATAAAATAAAATAATCATAAATATTTTTTAAAAACATATCGATTTTATTTTACAAATGTTTTGCCTGCATGTACTTAAGTGCATCCAAGCATGTAATGCCTGAAGGTGCCGGAAGAGGGCACTGGATTCCCTGGAACTGGAGTTCAAACATTTGTTAGCAGGCATGTGGCTGCTGGGAACTGAACCAGGGTCCTCAGCAAGAACAACTGCTGCTGTTCATGACTGAGTCACCTCTCCAGTCCCCAATTTCCCAAATATAAATTGGATTATCTTTTTTTTTTTTTAAATCTCAGTATAGTAATTAGGCACCCAGACACATACAGTTAAGAACTGCATTGTCTTTTTTTAATTTTTAAAGAACTATAATAATTGTAATCAAAAATAAATGGATTGTTAAATTCAAGCATAGTTGTCACTGACATTTATCACTAAAATAGTCCCTCTCCTGTAGCTCATATTTACAGAAAAAGTATAGGCAACTATTCCTCCCAATGTTTGAAATGTCAGGAGTTTCAGAAATCCTAACTTTTATTTTGTGATTTTTTTTTCATTTGGTAAAAATCAAATTTTCCTCTATCACTATAATCCTCAGGAGCACAAAGACATTTCTTGCCCAAGAAGTAAATGACTGAGAGGAAAAAATTACAGACCATTATGGCATGCTAATAATCCAAATTAGATCAACAAACATAAGCAATGGAAAGAAAGACAGCCAGAACACCAGACCGTGGTGATCAAGAGTGATAGCCTGGTCGGCCTACATTACATCAGCTGAGCTGTCTAAGGGAGACGAGCCATTTGGTTCTCAAATCACAAGGGAATCTTACAGAATACTTTGCTTTTGAATGGCTTCCACTGCAGGCAGCTTCAGTGGGTCACCAAGTATCTGGTTCAAGCTAAGCAGGGCTGCAAGTGGTAGAGAATATTTTTGTGCCTCAATTACAAATGGTAAAGTGTAGGTTAGATTTTCAGTTTTCTCTGTTGCTTAACTTCTAAAGTAGGTATTAATTGAAGAAGTAAATGAAGACATTCTTAACTAAATTCTTGGACATGAAAATGATGTCTGAAACACTTTATTAAGACATCATTCACTTCCACAATGCCTCTTAATGAACTATCTGATCCTTTGATTCATTAGTCCTTTTATTTCAAATGCATTCTTTAAAATAAATGGGTTTCCAGGACCAAAATTAAATCTCAAAAAAAAAATTTTTTTTTTTTTTGGCCCAAGAATGAAGTGGCTGATTAGGAGGGAAAATGAGAAAAAAGAGATAATTTGAGAATGCTGTGCAATTACGAGACAAGAAACACAGGGCACAGAGGCAGCACCACCATGTCAATCATACATTTAAGTCTCCTGTTTTCGCAAACTTAACTTGATCATGCAAATAGCCTACGAAATATCAGCAGGCCCTGGAATTCTTTTTAATTTTTTTAATTATTATTTTTATTATACGTGTATGTGTGTATTGCCTGTGGTGTAGATAAGTGCACCCCTGTCGTGTAATGCTCGCAGAAGACAGAAGAGGGTGTCGGATCCCCTGGGATTGGAGTTACAGACAGTTGTTAGCTGCAATGTGGATGCTGGGATTCAAACCCCGGTCTTCTGTAAGAACAGTCAGTGTTCTTAACCACTGAGCAATCTCTCCAGGCCCTGGAATTTTTTATTTCATTGCTTGTAACTGTAACTCTACTATCTGTTCTTCCATGAAAGATATATGAAAACCGAAATCAATGGTGATTTTTAAAATGTGTGCTCCTTTTTCGAATATGGTAATTACAATAATTCTTTTTTTAATCAGGCAGAAATGTGGCTTATCAATTAAAAGCACTCGTTGTGCTTCCAGAAGACCTGAGGTTGGGTCTCACCACCCATGTCAGACAGCTCACAAGCAACCACCTATAAGCTCCTGGGGATCTGATGCCCTCTTTTGGCCTCTGTGGGTGCATGTATATGCACCTACAGACACACAGACACATATACATACATATAAATACTACAATAAAAATTTGAAAGAATATTGAAGGAGGAAATATTAAACCCTGGAGTCGGAGACTAGTCTCCCATAATTGCTTCCCTCTGGCTGCTTTTATGGAGAAGAGACGCATGATTGCAGCCCACCCTGCAGCTGCCTTCCAGGCATGACTCAACCTCAACTACAAACACCTCTCTGAAGGGAAAAAATAAAAATAAAAACCCTGAGTCTGAAAGAAAGGTACTGCTCCGATCCCAGGTCTTGAAGAGGGCTCCTCTCAGGTTCACTCCCTGCCTGACCATCCTGCTTGTTCTGCTCCAGTCGGTTCTTCACCTCTTTTGCTTCCTATTTTCTTCCAAGTATGATGTTATCTTCCATGATTCTTTTTTAAATATTTTATTTATTATTTTTGTTTTATGTTTATGAGTGTATTGTCTGCATACATGTAAGTACACCTGTGTCATGCAATGCCCATGGAGGTCAGAAGAGGGCATCAGATCCCCTGGAACTGGAGTTATAGACAGTTATTAGCTTCCAAGTGGGTGCTAGGATTCGAACCTGGGACCTCTGCAAAAGCAGCCAGTGCTCTTAACCAATGAGCCATTTCTCCAGCACCACGTCCATGATTCTTTACCAAGTTGCTAATAAAAAGAAAAAAAATGCATTCTCTTTCTGTTTTATTAAATGGTCTATGTATTAAGACACAACATGATTCTAACACAGATTAAAAGAGAATTTATCTTTCATAAATTAAATCGTTAATTTATCATTTGAAAATTCAAGAAAAAATGTTGCTATGATTTCAATATCCAAATATATCTGAGCCAGATATGGAGGTTTATACCTGTAATCCCAGGACTTTGGAGGCTGAGGCAGCAGGATTAGTTCAAGTTCAAAGTCAGTATGGGATACAGAGTGAGATACTTCCTCAAAAAACAATGTAAAACTATATATGTGTGTGTATGTATATATGTATGCATATATATATTTTTAATTTGATGTGTAATATTTTACAGAAAGTTCTTGACCTTAAATTAGATATGGAGTTCATTCCAGTCCCAAGGATTCTTTAAATACTTCCGCAGTAGACTACCCATGCTTTTGTAATCTGGGCAGTTGCTAAGGTTAGCAACTGGGAATGAAAAGAAGCTGAGCTCTCGCAGAAAATGTGAATGCTTTCTGGAACTTGAAAACCCCCATAGATATGAATTTCAAGTTTTCCTCATCATGTCTAAGTCAGATGAAGAAGGACAATTAGACAGAAAGAAAAAACTTTGCCTCCTGGTACCCGTGCAGACATAACAGCGGCCGAAGGAAAGAAAACGAAGGAACGGGGAAGTAAGCGGAGACTTGGGCATTCTGATGTGATCTTTTAAGGACCAGCGTTAGGAAAATCAAACTAAATATATTTATTATCTAAAGTCTTCAAATCAGAAATTCCTACAGTGAAACTGTACCGTTTCAAAGGTTTAGCTCTGTTTCCTCCTAGCTGTAATACTCATCTCCAATAAGTGCCATGATAGCTTACACAGGGTTTGTTATTTACCACACATAGGGAGTGGCACATGACACACTCACATTATTAATATTAAAATATATTATTGTCATCCGCAATTTATATAGGAGAAGCCTAAAGATCAGAGAACTGAAACACACACACACACACACACACACACACACACACACACACACACACACACACATTACAGAGTGTATCTTTCTCTGAACCTGCTTCCCCAGAGCATAATATCATGGGATCATTTATGATAACTATTCTGTAAACCATCATGTTGCCCTAACTGCACAGGTAGTGTGGTAGCCAGTGAGCAGTGAACATGTACATTCCAAATGGTCACTTTCAGTGATCTCAAATTAAACTGATCTGAGGCTTACCTAACAGTTTTGTGATTATAGCTTGACAGATGTTTTCTTCAGTCATGGTGATTTTCCAAGATAAATCAACAACATATTTTTGATGATCATTTGATACTGCATGATGATTAAACACAGGCAAAAATGATGTTCATAATAATTCAGAGTTCTGATACAAGGAAGCTATTGTCAATATTTACAAATTAGTAAAAGGACACACTGGAAGTTACATAACTGAAACCTGCCCAGACATATTTCCCTCAGAAATATGTCAACAAATGGCTATCAATAAATACCCAACCCCATCAGTGCAGTCTTGACATCACCTCCAGACACAAGTCCCCCATTAAATGGTTTCAACTCATTTTGAGCAATGATTCCACAAAAGTTTGGCTAACACTAGGGCACCTGCCTAGAAGGTCATTCCTCTCATGGCACTATGGCCCTCCATCTGAAGATCTCTGTTCCTCCTAGACTGAACATTATGGGGATGAAGAATCTTCTTTATAAATGCTGGTGGAGCAATGTCCTCTGGCAGATGTACAGGAGCAGTTCACTGAACATAGTGATGATTTATCCTTAATTCTTCAGGAACTTCTCTGTAGTCCCTTTACTTACAAGGCCTTAAATATTTAGATTCAGAACACTTCATCTTATAAGACTTGAGTTTCTGAGCTGGGTGAACTATTCTTATGAGGACAGATTTGTTGGAATCCGCTGCCAAATGTGGGCGTATCTGATGGGCAGCAACCTCTAAAATTGCTGAGCATAGCTTCTAGGCTGATTTTGTTTTTTAGACAAGCCTGTGACAAATTCCATTGCCCGCAGAAATGATTACTACAACATCACAAAAATAAAAAATTTTAGTAGATCTATTAAACTGTATAAATCAATTAGTAATTATGACTTAACATTTAAAAATAAATTTTGTGCTGGGCGTGGTGGCCCACGCCTTTAATCCCAGCACTCGGAAGGCAGAGGCAGGCGGATCTCTGTGAGTTCAAGGACAGCCTGGTCTACATAGTGAGTTCCAGGACAGCTTGGGGCTACAGGGAGACCCTGTCTCAAAAAGACCAAAAAAAAAATTATATATATATAGGAGAGTTCATTACACAAAACATATTCTTTTGTGTTAGAATATTCATTTAGTTGATACAGTGCTGCACTCTTTTAATCCTAGCACTCAGGAGGCAGAGGCAGGTGGATCTCTGTGAGTTTGAGGCCAGTCTGGTCTACATACTGAGTTCTAGGTCAACTGGGTGTACAGGACAAAACAAAAAAGAAACACACTCACACACAAATATGAAGACATTTATCTAGGAGACAGGAAGGAGGAAGGATATTATCAGATGATCTACATAAGTCAAGTGGCATCTACAACTGAGTATTTAACACAGAGTACTTTTGTTTTCTTCCAGTGTTGTTTTGGGTTTACGGAACTACCTCTGGAAAATTGTTCACAAATCATAATAAATCAGTTCACGTGGAGGCAAATTTCTTGTTTTAGCAAAAAATATTTATACATTAAGAAAGTATCATATGGGAGAAATAAGGTGAGAAGACATTTCTAAAGGCAATGGAATTGGAACATCGCCTTGTCCCACCTTATCCCCATCTCTCACACATGTGACTACAGTCTACATGGGTAAATCTTCAGAAGAAAAGAAGAATACAACTTCTGCATCTGTATTACCCAGAGTATTCACACATTAAAAAGACTTTTTATTCCAGAATTCCTTAGCCTCTATGCAAATAAGTCTTGGAGCAAACAGACAGATGTGCAAGACTCAAAAGTTTTAAGAAATATAAAAGATTTCTGGAGGAAGATTTAAGAAGTATCTATAGTAACACATATTCTAAATACTTAGATTTTCATTGATATCCTTTTTAGTATCACACTCAAATTTCATGTATTTATTTAGTTCACTGCATAGTCTTCAACTGAACTATGAGATAATAAATGGGTGGTGAAATAATATACAATATATCTACATAATACATAGTTCCAGCTCAGGAATCACCTTCCACAGTGAGGCCAGCTCAGAAGGAACAAGTCTTACCACTACAGAAGAGTTCCACTTTATATCAAACACCCACAAAGATGGAGACTCGGAGCAGAAGCATACAGATGGGCCTTTGTGTCATGAAACAAACCTACTGCCAGGCTCAGTATGACATTGGAAATCATCCCTTCCCCAGCTGTACTGCTCATTCTTGATCTGCAAAATCTTTGAAAATTCTTCTGAACATTTCTTCCTTAGTTGTTAAAAATGGTAATAAAAACAATAGAAACCCTTGGTTCCGTCTTCTGTAATTGCCTCCACGGCCTCTGCTCATATGTAGCCAAGACCAAACAGATCTAGAAAAATGAGGGTAGAGTCAAGAGATTCTTGTGTCCTCTGTAAGAAGGGTGAGGTGTCACTGGATGCAGAATGAAAAAGATTATTCAGAAGGATCACTGGCCAACGTTAGGAGCCACAAATCCTCTGCAGCTAAGCTTCCGAACAGCGCCCCCGGGTATCTTATGTATGTGAGGAGACTTTGATCCCTCAGATTTCAATAAGTCAGGGAAGCAAGAGGAGAGGCCAGAGTCCACACGAACTCTGCTTTCTGTATAACCCCAGGAACCAAGTGACTGGAGGAAGGTCTTTATGCTTCAGAATATGGAAACCCTAGGAAAGCTCTGTCCGTCCAGCCTCGTTGCCCCTCCCCATCTGCGCCAAGGTCAGTCCAGGCATTTGTTTGGCCTGGTTCTGAATGTCTCAGTACTCTCTGCAGTCATTGTGGTACACAGGCTTCCAGCAACCTGAGGTAGCCCATGGGGAGCCTCCTGGGACTTGACACCATGATCATGGTCTAGGCTTGGCTGTGCTCTCTGCAGAGCTCATCCAAGAATTAGTAAGAGACACTGGCATTACTCTTAAGCCTTAGCATGAACATGTGTGTCCCTGTAGATCGTTGGGGCAATACTGCACTAAAAATGCTACTCACCTTTTTAACAAAGCCTACTTTGTAGGACTGTGGCTCAGTGCTAAGGCACTTGCCTAGCATACATGAGGCCTTAGGTTTGATCCCTAGCCCCTGGGGAAGGGAGAAAGTCTACATTGTGCTCTTAAGAAAAAAAAAAAAATGGATTCTTGGATATTTTGCAGGGTGTTTGCTCATTCTGGCCAAAATAACTTATTTATAAGAAGATTTACCTCATTTAAACAGAATGTACAAAGAAATGTGGCATATACAAACAATGGAATACTATACAATCAAGAAATAACAAACCTCTCATATGAAGAAACCTGGATAACCTGCAGGATGGTATGTTATGCTAAATAAGACTGGCAGTGGAAGGGAAACACCACATGGCCTCACTTGTAAATTGAATCTAAAAGGAGCTGTTCTTGTAAACATGGAATGTTGCACACTGTCTAACCAAAGCTGGGAGAAGGGAGGGAAAATGGAAAGCAGTTGGTCAAGAGGCGCCCCTAGGGTTAGGAGGAAAGGTTTAAGTGTTCTACCTTGCTATGGCAGGAACAGAATTAACAATATATTTCAAAATATCTAGAAGAGACTTTTAATGTTATCACCACAAAGAAAGGGTAAATGTCAAGTGACATATATGCTAAATACCTTGATGATTTGATCATTCATTACACAATATTCAAATGTCAAAAATCACATTATATGCTAAAATATGTATGATTACTATGCATCAACTATTTTAAAAAATCTAAAAGGTTTTGAATGAACTTTAATAGACGTGCAGTTCAAGGGCAAAGTATTGAAAATATATGACCAGGGCTGGTGGGATGGCTCAGTGGGGTAATGCACTGATGTACAAGCCTGTGGCCCGAGTTGGATCTCATTCCTGGAACAGCTGCTAGAAGGAGAGAACTGACTCCAAAAGCTCTCTTCTGACCTCCAACCCCCCACACAAAGGAAATGTGAAAATCAAACTTTTGTGAATTATTTTTTTTATATGTATGAGTGTAGTACCTGTATCTATATAAGTACACCCAAGTCACGCAATACCCATGAAGTTCAGAAGAGGGCATCAGATCCCCTGGAACTGGAGTTACGACAGTTGTTAGCTGTCATGTGGGTGCTAGGAATTCAACCTGGCTCCTCTGCAAGAACAGCCACTGAGCCATATCTCCAGCCCCCAAGTACCCATACAAAGGCCAGGCATGATGGTTGCACATACTTTGTAACCCCAGTACTGTGGAGTCAGAGATAAATGGATCCCTGAAGCCTATTACCTAGCCAGAGTCTAGTCAAATCAGTGAGCACAAGTTTAGTGAGAGAGCTTGTAAAAGTGGATAGAGATTTAAGGCACTTGACATTTACCTTGAGCCCCCACAGGTGCACACTCCTAAGCTAACAAATCCACAACACACATACATACACACACAAATAAAATAATAAAATAAAATAAAACAATAAAATAAAATGTAGCCAGTGTCATTCTCAATGTGTAAAGGAAAATTCATACAAACAGCAAACTGGAACTGAATTCATAACTAATATCACAGACAAACCACTGTCAGTCAATGAACAATGGACACAGTGAGATCATTCTTTATAAAAGAATACCTAACCTCAAATACTTGAAACCAAGACACAGTTAAATAATCTTGTGTATGTACAAAGAGTTAGAAAAACATGAAAAGATTTAAAATCAAACACAGAAAATGCATTTAGCACTTAAAGGGAAAATAAATTTATCATTTGTAAACTTAAGTTTAAATGGTTTGCATGCATCACTAATAACCAAAGTGTTACACTTTAATTGTGTATATTTTGGGCTAGAAAGATGGCTCAGTGGTTAAGAGCAGTGACTCAGCACCCACATGGCAGCTAACAACTGTCTGTAACTCTGGTTCCAAGGGATCTGATCTGACCTCTGAAGGCACTTATATACATACAGGCAATATACTTATGCACATTAAAAATTAAAAAAATATTTTTAAATTTAATTGTGTTCATTTCAAACCTATGTAATGTAGGAAAAACAATCTGAATACAAACTTCAGAAAAAGAATTAAAGATAAAAGCATGGACAAGATATATTAAATAATCAAATAGAAAACAGACATAACAATAAACTAGACAAAAAAACCAGAAAGGGCTAACTTTAAGTTTTGGCTTCTGATTAAAGATATGGCACTTTAAGCCCTGAGACGCATGATGCCTTCTTAGCTGTTCAGAATGCTGAGACAAGAGCATTGCAAGTCAAAGACTTGCCTAGGCTACAATTAGTTCAAGGTCAACCTAGGCAACTTATTGAGACTCTGTCTCAAAGTAAAGTTAAAAATAAAAGTGCTTGAAATATAGCTCAGTGTACACTATCAGCTAGCAGCTAGCAGAAGGCTCTGGGTTAAATCCTAAATACTGTAGGAAAAATCGAAAGATAAAAAGCTTGATTAAAAGATAATCAGCTTGACTTAAAGACCCCTCAGCAACCTCCACCATAAGTTTCAGCTAACCAGTCATGCACAGAATCCAGAATACACTAAAGGGCCAGGCGTGGTGGTGCACACCTTTAATCCCAGCATTCAAGTGGCAGATGCAGGCAGATCCCTGTGAGTTCAAGGCCAGCCAGGTCTACATAGTGAGTTCCAAGACAGCTGGGGCTACAGGAGACCCTGTGTCAAAAAGACCCCCCCCAAAAAAAGAATACATTAGAAAGTTCACTGCAATTGGTTTACAACAGTAAGACTGTGAGGTACTACAGGTCCCATAAAAGGGATGACTGAATATATAAATCCATATGCATGCTATAGAATACTGCACAGTCATTAAAGCTAATGGAACAGACCAATGTACAGGGCTCAGGAATCAGTTCGATTCTGTATTATATGTAGCATTCAACAGCCACCTCGCCTACAACTCTGTATAACAATAAGCAATTCATTATTACATTAAAATACAATATTACACATAATTTGCATGATATTAATTTTCTGAAAAGCAACAAGTTAAAAACTAAAACCTGTAAATAGAATAAGAAGCAATTAGCACATGAAATCCAGTAATCTGAATCCTTCCAAAGGGAATATCTCTTTAGGGTCCTAGTGAAACAGGAATGGGGCATCAAATTAAAGCTAACTTGTATAATAAACACTGGGATAGAAGAACAGTGACAGTGGACAGGCTAATTTTACAAGGTCACTAAATATTTAGTGAGAAAAACTGATTCCAGAATGAGTACATATTTTTCAGTGCATAATGTAATACGAGACACTTAGTGACTAGAGCAAATTATGGAATCCTTGGGAAGAAGGATAGGTAAATAATCAATACTGGTACAACATCATTTTTAAGCTGTCATATGATTCTGCTTATTAGTAAGCCTTTTGTTGTCTGTTTGCCCATTACTAGAATAGGAGCTTGATAAAGCAAATGTTTTTGTCTGCTTTTTTAATATTACAACTATGTATAGCAGTACCATGCATAGTGGAAGTCCACAAAGATTTGTGGATTGGAGAAGAAAGAGAAAACAAAGGGAAAACGTGGGAGACTTTCATGTTCCTGTGGGTCACCATTGGTGAAGTTGTCCAGTAAATATGGAGTATAACAATAGATCTGCACAGTAGAAAGCTTAGAGTTTCACCAGACAAAGACCAGGGCAACGGTGAGGATGGGCAGAGGGTTAGTGAGCAGTGAGAGTGGAGACTTCAGAAGGCATGTGGAGAAAGAAGGAAGAGTACATCAACCCAAAGATACGCACCCTGCCCTCTTAAACAGAGTAAGACATTCCTGAAGCATGCTCACTGGCTTTAACAAACAGAAGTCATTTGTGTGTGACTGCTACTCCAGCAGTGTGACTGGAAGGAGCAGAGGAAGAAAAGTCTAGATGATATTCAGTGTAGGGAGGGGTAAGAGAGAGAGATTGGGATCTCTACACAATCAACAGTGTCTTTGAAGCCTGACCCTGAAGAAAGGCAGGAGATTTATTCAAACACATAAGAATGTCTCTCATTGCAATATACTACATTAGTCATGGTTCCCTAGAGGAACAGAAGAATAGAATGATATATGTGTGTATATATATATATTATATGTAAAAATTAGGCCTATGTGATTAGCTGACACAATACAGTCTATGTAGCCCAACAATTGCTGTCTTTACATTGGAGAGGCTGAGAACCCAGTTACTGCTCAGTGTACAGGCTGGGTATCTCAGCAGTTCCAGTCTGGCACTGAAGGCTTGGAGCAGTCCTAGAAAGCCACTGATCTTCAGTCCATTTTGAAAGGGCAAAGTAGCTGGGTTTTAATGTCAGCAGGAAATGGCAGCAGCAGTGACAGCAGTAACAGCAAGTGCCAACAGAGTAGATGAACTTGCCAGCTGGACATGAAGGCGAGCAGGCAAAAAGCAGGTGCTTTTCCTTTTTGGACTGCCTTTCATCTGGGCTGCCACCTGAAGGGTGGGTCTTCCCAATTCAATTAAACAGATTAAGCAAAGCCCTCACAGGTATGCCCAAGGGCTTGCCTGCAAGTTGATTCAAGATCCAGTCAAGTTAAAAACCCAAATTAACCATCAGACATACTTAAACTGATTTTATTTGAAGTAACAAAAGTAGGCTATGTGTTTGTTTGTGGAACAGAAAACACCCCTGCTTAAGTAAAGAGGAATATGCACTGATTTTTACCAAGAGCTTTGAGAATCCAAAGGTACAGGTCATTTACTGACATGATTAGTTTATGAACAATTTGACCATCTCTTATTTGGATTTGAAGAGAAAGCAATACAAACAGCTCTAAAGAGAAGACTAAGTGTGTTTACTGAGAGGCTTAAGGTGCTTTTAGTTTCTTCTCTCACCACAGCTTTGATGGACCCTGTGTTTTTCAGATGTTCTAAGGTAGATTTTTGATGACATAAAAACATTTAGGGAACAATTTGAATAATAACTTTTTGCAAATAATATGGAATATTGGGACCAAAAATGTAAATTATTACTTATATAATATGCATTCACTGTATAATAGGAAATTAGAGAGCACTTTACCATTGCAATTTTCTAAGCCCATTTTGTTCTGTCCCTTCAAACCAGTCTCTGGTATCTTCTCTTCTACATAGCTCCCCTCTTCCTAAAGAATGTACTCATCAAACGTTCATAAAAACTAACCATGATTTTTATGTTATAGGAAACATCTCTTGAATTAGCTCTACTATATTTTAGGTTCTTGCAATCACTTGCCACCTACACTACATAAAATAAAACAAAAAACAGAGAATCAAGACAAGAAGCAACCTAATTAAAACATGGGCTAAGGAGCTGAACAGTGATCTCTCAAAAGAAGAAGTAAAGATGGCTACGAAATATCTTAAAAGATGTTCAACATCACTAATAATTAGGGAAATGCAAATTAAAACCAATTTAAGATTTCATCTTACCCCAGTCAGACTGGCTAAGATCAAGAGAACAAATGATACCAAATGT
>NW_008338999.1:4166529-4167287 GCF_000622305.1 Nannospalax galili
TTGACTTATCTTCACATAGGTGGAACTGGTAAAAGAAAGGAGCCAGGGGCTCCTCCCAAGCCCATGTGACCCCTGAGGAATACATCCTCAAATGACCTTAAGAGTAAAAATAAATTGGTTTATCTGGGCCAACTGTATGGCTTATACACCCAAAAGGAAAGAATAACAAAAGACTAAAGGGGCCAATATAATTTCTTAACAGTCCATATGCAGAGCTAAAGGCTGCATAACAAGCAACAATGCCAGACAGGCGATACCTTCTTTTGAGTTTTGGCCAGGGTGGCCATGGCCAAAGGGACTCCCAGATAGTAACCCAGCATAGAACTGGGAAAATGAACAGCTGACCCCAATCTTATCTAAAGGAATATTGACAACTGATTACTGCTAGATGAGGAACAGCTGACCTTCCTAAAACAAAGCCCTCTACATAGACTGACTAGATTCACCAGAAGGGCAAGTAATGGGGAAGGGCTGGGGGGGGGGCAACAACACAGCAGACAATAGCAGGGATATCAGAGTGTAAGGGCTCTAGTGGAGTGAGGGAGGCTATGGGAGGGTGCTACCTGGGAAGTCAGTGTATAGTCGAATAAGATGGTTTGGGATGTTCTGTGTGATACACACACACACACATACACACACACACACACACACACACACACACACACACAAAGAAAATCAACAAATTTTTTAAATGTATTGTATTTGATGAGAAAGCATGGAAATTTACATCATGCTAATTAGTAGAGGTGATAAACATT
>NW_008338999.1:4167449-4246279 GCF_000622305.1 Nannospalax galili
AATGAAATGGAGATCTTTTTTAAAGGTTAAAAAACTCATTGAATTTTATGTCTTACAGGGCTTATACTTAGTTCAATATTGTATAACTGTATTAACTGTGAACCTAGCAAATTGCACCCAGTTGTGATAGAGATGTACCCTTGCTATGGAGTATGTTACTGAATATGTTAAAGCTGTAGTGAAATGGTTCTAATCAGGTAGTTATTAAAAATTTTAAAAATAATGATTTAAAAAAATAATAGCTCTTCAAAGGATAAAAATTTGCTCCTTAATAATTAGTAGATGTGAAAAACATTACCATTGAAATCTACCTGATGACTTTATATCCAAGCTCAGATGCCAAGGAGCTCAGAAAGTAATCGACTGTGACTAGTAATAATCAGATATATAGAGATTAGAAACACATGTTTAAACATCTTCATGTCAACTGCATGACAATTTCATGTCAATACTGTGTATTTTAATAATGAAATGGAGATCTTTTTAAAAGGCTAAAACCTCATTTAATTTTATGTCTTGTAGGGTTTATACTGAGTACAATTTTTTTAACTGTAATAATTCAACTGTAAACCTCAAAATTTACAGCCAATTTTGAAAGAGGTGCATCTTAGCTCAGAAAATTGTTATTGAATATGACAATGCTGTTGTAATGACATGCTTCTTCTAATTATATGGTTATTAAATTTTAAAAAAGTATGCATTGAAAGCGAAAAAAAAAGAACCTATAAGCACCTTACTTTATTATTAAAATTAGCTTTGTTATTTGATAATATTATGTTGTGATTGTCTTTATTGTATTAAAGTTTTTATTTACAATTAAGTGCTACTTACACTTGTGAATATGTAATTTGGAAGAAATATGTACGAACAGAGGAAATTTGCGAAGAGCTGCTCTGGTCAAATCATGCCTGAGTAACTTTACTTATAAAAAATGTTTTGCAGGGCTGGAGAGATTGCTCAGTAGTTAAGAACACTGGTTGTTCTTTTAGAGTACCCAGGTTCGAATCCCAGCACTGACATAGCAGCTAACAATTGTCCCTAATTCCAGTCCCAGGGAATCCGACACCCTCTTCTGACTTCCGCAGGCATTGCATGACACAGGTCCACTTACCTACATGCAGGTAATACACGTATACACATAAAATAAAAAATAAATAAAAAATATTTTAAAAAAATATTTTGTGTCCTGCCATGGTGGCACATACCTTTAGTCCCAGCACTTGGGAGGCAGAGGCAGGCAGATCCCTGTGAGTTCAAGGGCAGCCTGGTCTACATAGTGAGATAGTGAGATCAGGTCATCTGGGACTACAGGAAGACCCTGTTTCAAAAAGACAAAAAATAAAAAAAAGTTTTGTTTGTTTAATTTTGGGATTGTTTTGGTTTGGTTCTGTAGTACTGAGAATGACACTAGGACCTTGCACATGCAACACAAGCACTTTACCACTGAGGCAAACACATCACTAAAACTTCAAGGCTTTTAGATAAGATTAATACAAATATTACCTAATGCAACTGAGCATATCGGTTCTAACAATTTGGAAGCTGGTGTATCCAAGAATACTTTTGCATTTTTACTATCCATTTAACATTCAGCAAAATGTACCTATAGAGCATATGAGAAACAGGGATGACTAGGGCACAGCACCTCCCCTGAAGTAATATCAATCATTCTTTAATAAAGAAGCTACTGAAGAGTTGGGAACACACACAGCTACAAACAGAAAAATCCCTTAAGACTGAGCTGAATCATCAAAAAGAATTTGCAAAGCTTCATCTAGAACAAATCTTTTCTTCTCAGTCATCTCCTAAACACCTTGCTACTCTTTTTTTTTTTTTTTTTTTTTGTGAAACTTCAGCTACAGCGAAGAGAGGCCCTGGGCAAGCCATGGAGAATGAACATATGTTCTGTCCCTCTTAGAATCATTTCCAGGGGACAGTCCTCTCTGGTTTTCTGTAAACAGATAGAGATATGACAGGAAAAAGCAAGGCTTATACAGCAAGGCTGCTTCTCAGGGTTATAAAAATTACTAAGTCACTTTTATAGCCAATCAAAAGTTCAAAGAATTAAAATATATTTGTATCCTAGTGTTTGCTTTTTTCATTCTTTTAATTTTTTTACATGAATACACTATATTTTGATCATATTCATCTCCCAAACTACCTTTCTCTACATCCCCACAGAACCCAAAAACACTTCTCCCTCCCAAACTCTTGTTCTCTTTTCTTTTTTTACTTATTACCCACTGAGTCTAACTAATGCCCATAAGTACATGGATGTGGGGCCATCCACTGGGTCATAGGCAGCCTACCAGCTGCCACAACCCTCAAAAATAGTGATCTCTCTCCTTCAGCAGCCATCAACTGCACACAGCTCCTCAGCTAGGGTTGGGCATTCAGAAACACGTCCCCTATCCATGCTAGAATTTTGACTGGTTTAGTCTTGAGCAGAGGACCACAGTTACTGGGATTCCCTGCGTGCAACAGTCATACCATGCCCAGAATGTCTTCAGAGTTTCACAGCTCTCCTCCCCATCTTGTGGCACTTGTATTTTCCTGCCCCGTCTTCTGTGATGCTCCTTGAGCTTCTGGTGTGGGGAGGTGGTGTTAACAAAGATGGCTGATTGATGGTGGAGCACTCAGTCACATAGTCTCCGGAGTTAGACCAGTTATAAATCTCTGCAATATTATTTGTGTATGCCCTCTGGCTACCTTTCTGATTTTAATAACTTGAAATGTTTCCTATTGGAAAGCTTTTCAAGATGATAATCACTTAATGTCTTCATTCTATATAGATGGTTTCTATATTACAGTCTAATATTTTAAATTTCATTATGTTTGATTAAATGTAATCACATATTTTGGGGACATACTGATATTTTGTTGATATAAATTCTACTTTTATGACACAGGAAATATAATGAACTCATATATCAATTCCCATAGAGAAATAGGAAAGGTTTCACAGTGTCTAGGAATGACACACAGACGTTGCCAATGTCTATGTGTGCCAGGATGTCCTGAAACTAAAGAGAAAAAGAAAAGAGGTTGGGAATGATGAGCTGCGTAACCCCTAACTGGTAATAATGGGGGACCCTGCATCTGTGTAGCATAATCAGTGCCTCTTTCATCAGCTGGATGACTCACTTTGTGAAATTTTAACCTACAAACAATATTTCAAAGTATACTGCCACAAATCCCACAATGTTAAAAATGCTCAGGTCTTGAGTAGACCAAGGAGAAAAACATTACTGATTTCATTTGGGCACCATAGCAAAAGCATAACATGCTCCTTTCAAAGCCTTTTATGCAAAACAATTCATATGAAATAAGAGTCTATCATTTATTAGTCCTGTGGTATAAATTATCTGGTTTTCTTATAACCTAATACAGCATGCATTTTTTGTTACGCACTTAGATAATTTAAAAACCATTTTTCTCAACAAAATCTATGGTGTTAGATCATACACCCATCCCAATCTCTGGGACAGAGTTAAGCCAATCTGTTCTGTGGCCTTGTAGCCCCTCCCCATCACAACTGCAAGGTAACTTTATAGTCCTGTCCAGTACCAGCCATGAGTACCAGGAATCACACAAACTAGGTCAGTCAGACTAAATCATATGTGATATGTCCCACCATCCCCTGAAACCCTTTAACAGTCAGGTATCTCTTTTGTTCAGGGGATTGCTCTAAAGCCCCCCTGCCCCATTCCATGACTCCATCTCCCCCTCATTTTGTGCATGATAGCTACATCTCTAATTCTTTCACTTTAAGCTATTTCTCTAATGAAGCTCCTCTCAAGGTTTTTAAAGGGGAGCCTCTCTCCTTTCCAAGTCTGACCATATTGTCTCTAATATGAAGCTCTGTCTTTCATAATGCTCCCTCACTTCAAGGCCTAAAGATGACCTACCAAGGCCCCACTGATACCAAGGCTCTCTCACCCAATAAAGCTCATTATGAAGGGTAATTGCTCTCTGTTTCCTTCTCCGTGAGCCCACCTGCCACTGTTCTCTTTTGTTAGAACAGAAGGATGATATCCTCAAAAGGAAAATGAGGCTTTCTCCCATAAACTTCTTTCCTGGGGGCACTGAGGTCTACCCATTTCTCATTTCCATTTTATCTCCTGTAATGTAGAACTATCTTTCATTCATTCAAGATTATATTAAAAGAAGCAATTTGAAAATCAAAATTTAAATGAGAACTTCAGTCTTTATACATGTGTGATTTTTTATCTCATTTGTTATATTTGATATGCTAGCATGATCCCTAATTTTTGATTCACTTATTGATTTTGTGTCAGGTGTTGGTCTTGGCCCTGAGGATACTATAGTGAAAAAAACCTGACTAAGCTACTTCCCTCAGAAAATTGTACTTTAGAAAGAGGCAGTAAGATGTCTAAGAAATACAGAGATAATAAATTTATGAAAAAAAATGTGACCAGGTAAATAATGTGTGAGTGTGTGGGGTTATGTTGCTGTGTAAAGTTACTCCAGCAACAAAAGCGAAAATCAAACAAATGTCATAAGGTAAAATTGCATACCAAGAAAGAATCAGCAGAGTGGACAGAAAATGTAGAAGAGGTAAAGTTGTATTTGTAATACAGCTATCTGGTGAGAGATTAATATTCAACATAAACATGGAATTCAACTCAACATTAACAAAACAAATAGCCTTACTGAAAAATGGACAAAGGACATAAATTTTATAAATTTTTTCAACATGTCTATGAAAATACTAAACATCACTGATCATTCTGGAAATGCAAATTAAAACAATGAAATAACAACTCACCCATGTTAGAGTGTGCACTATGAAAAAAACCTTGAATGCTAGAAGCGTCCGGTAAGCATGTAGAGAACAGAGAGCCCCTGAACACTCTTAGTGAGAGTGTAAGTTAGTATAGCCATTATGAAAATAGTATGGAGGTTCCTGAAATTCTAAAAATAGAACTATTATAAGATTTAGCAGTTCAAGTTCAAGAAAGATATCCAAAGTATATGAAATCAGCATCTCAGAGGCATCTGCAGTCCCATATTCACTGCACCAGTATTTACAGATCAAGATATAGAATCATGAGTCCATCTGTGAAGGAATAGCCAGCCTAGCCTAGCTGAAGAGCCCCAGACCAAGAGAATATTCTGTCTCACAAAAACAAAGTGGACAGCTCAACAAAGTGGACAACTCCTGAGGAATGTTAATGTTGCTCAAGGTTGTCCTCTGACTTTCACATGTACATGCACAAGCACACACATGCACCCCTCACATACATGCCCACACATACACACACACACATAATCAATGCCTTCCCAACTGAATCTTTGTATTTATGTAAATATAAAAATCATAAAAATGCACCACTAATAAGTATTTACCATGTACCAAGCAAGGCACCATCCTCACTTTGGTGCGTTAGTTAATTCGAGTTCTAATTACTTAATTAGTTCACTACCAGTATCAATATTTCATTCCACAGTAAAGGAAACTGAGACTGCCTGGTAGAGATGAAGAAACATGTATTCTGTCATCTCACTGGATGCAGAGACAAAGTCTGAGCCCGGGTGGGTCAGTCTCTGGTTAGAAGTTGGCCATATTAGGCCCTACTGCCTCACACAGCTGTCATTTCTGTTCACTCCAAGGAAACAAAATATTGTCCTAAGCTGTTAGAACTTGACAATCACCACTGTGCTCCTTACAATTGCTTTCTTTGATTTTCTGTGTCTGAAACTTGCCTTTGATATTGTAAGCCAATACAAGAGGGCCTAGATACGAAATCCTCCTGTGAAACCTGGTGAGAAAGCCAGGAAGGTTGTTTCTCTGCTCCTAGCTGCTCTCTTGCCAGCCTGGACTTATCTTTTCACTCTGTGTGACAGGGTGACTGACTACCTCACAGCATGAGCTCAGTTCTTTGGCTCAAAGAGCCCAGAATGAAAGTGGACCTCTTGTCCTAAGTTTCTGGTAGAGAATCTGATTAGTTCTTTCAACCAGATTCACACAGCTAAACTCACAATCAGAGTTAGGGGGCATAAATGAAACTTCCAAATCCCAGTCTACAAGCCTGTGGATATACTAGACAAACACCTTTGGTGTCCACCTCAAAACTGTCACTGAAACGTCAACTGAGAAATCACCACCAGCAGACAGCTCAGTCCTGAGACTGCATAAGGGGATCCTGTGGACTGGAGCTCCAACATCAGAAAATGTTATTTGATGTAACCTGAATCTATATCTTGGACCATGGCATAGTCATATGGCTCAGAATCATCTCTTTCTTATTCCCTTTGAGTTGAGAAGTCTGTTTACCATTCACAGTGTGAAGACTACATCGCAAACAAGGCACATGAGCATGAGGAAAAATGTCAGCCTGAAGAGAATTAAGCACTAAATGCAGAAAGAGTCCATTGCCATCCACAAATTGCTCAAAATCAGACATAATTTTCCTCTTTGGAACGTGTTCCCTCTCTCCTCTCCAAAACAAGGAAAACCCTTAGAACTGGACACGGAAAGTCGGCACCAAGATGGATTTGCTAAAGTAACCCTTACCTTTTGTGTTTGTATCCTCACACTGAACCACTCCTAGAAGCCCAATTCCCTTCCTTGGTCTTATCACTTACTTCTAATTAACTGTCTGTGGTAAAATGGTATAAAGACTTTGGGTCCACTGAATCTTTGTCCTCAATGGTTTCAGGGTTACAGTGTCACAGAAGCAGTTATCAGTTGCAGCCTAGGGGTATTGTTGGATTTGTTTTCTCAGCCAATTAAAGAACAAAACGCAGAAAAAAACCCTCAAAACCAGCAAAGAATACCAAGCAGACGAACTTATTGAAAGATGAAGATTCACATACATCAATGCATTCACATATAGAAGCTCTTCACAAGAGGACAGGGGACCTGGGAAAGAGAAATCCAATCCTCCCATGGAGGGTCTAGGGTTAGGAGGATTTCAGAGGTTTCTCCTCTCAATTTTGGATTGGTCAGCTTCAACAAAGAAGAGAATGCTGATAGCTTCGTGACTTCTGATGAAGTACTTAGGTCTGGCTTCAGTCTTATCTGAACTGGCCTGTACTAGTTTGCCAGAAAGGGAACCCTGCTGCTAGAGGGGAGCCCCCAGGCCTTTGTCTCAGGCCCCAAAGAAGACTGAACTATGCCATCTTTACTCAATGACCCAGTTTATTTATTTAGTCCCTTACCTTTGGGTCTACATCCCTTTTCTGTGAAGGCCTCTGTGCACATAAAAACTGAAATATTAACATCAAATAAAGCTGTATGCTTTTTGCTGCTGCTTGTGAATCTTTTGTCATTTTAATTCACATGGTGCAGTCATACAACATACATATACTACATATATACACATATGTAATTACTTATAATTGCAGCAATATCTTATGAACTAAATTTCCTAGAAAGAATTAACACCTTACATTGTACATTTTTAAAGGCTGATTGACTGACTGTAATTTCAATGACTGTGAGAAAGGTGAAATGTTGCAGGGCCAGAGAATAATTAAAAATTATCTAGGGCTATCTTTAGCCCCTTAATAGCCATTAATTGCACACTTCTATGTCTGACCTTACATCTTTTATCAGGTAAAAATTTTGGAATGTATTCTTACCACACACATTAGAGAAGCAATAAAGACTCATTAAGAAAGATACCCATTCTGGGGGCTGGAGAGATGGCTCAGAGGTTAAGAACACTGACTGTTCTTGCGGAAGACCCGGGTTTGAATCCTAGCACCCACATGACAGGTAACAACTGTCTGAAACTCCAGTTCCAGGGGATCTGATGGCCTCTTCTGTCCTCTGAGGGCACTGCATGACACGGGTGCACTTACATACATGCAGGCAGTACATGCATACACACAAAATAAAAATAATAAATATTTTTAAAAAAGAAAATTCTCATTCTGATCAAGAGAATAGAATCTCTTGCCTGGATGGAGACAGAACATTCTAGTTGGGCCAGGTCAATCACCTGGCCAGGAGGTCATCCCTAGGAAGGTGGGGTCACCTTAAACTATGCTAAAGAGATGGAATAATTACTCTTTTAATGAGATAATGTGCTTCTCCTTCCCAGATTCCCTGGCCCTAGCACAGTAGCTTAGTGGCCACAACATTGCAGGCTTCCTAAGCCCACCGCGTGGTTTTACTCTGAAAAGTGTCGCCTCTCCTTTACGTCTTCCTACGTCTTTTCTGAGCATGCTTTCCCTAACTCTTTGGGCATCCCCCACATTTTGGGATTCCTTGCTCTTTCTCTAAGCCTCCTTCCCTACCAAAGGGCTGCCGGTCCCCCATGTGTCTGCTCGCCCCTTCCTTGCTCTTTCTCTAAAGCCCCCTTCACTACCATGGGGCTGCTGGTCCCCCGTGTGTCTGCTCGCCCTCCACGTAGGCTTAAACGGCTTGACGTTTTCCCTTCTCTCCTTTGTTCCCGACCTCCAGGAAGCTGCTGAGGTTTACAGCTTGCCTGCTCTGGGGGTTTTCCTTTTAAACTCTAATAAAATTGTCCTCAAGCTTCCACTCGAGACCACTCTTAATATTTATGAATGAGACTAAGAACCCCAAGAGGGGATTCCAGTTTCCTCTGTATTACACTCACCAACCCAACAGCAAAGAACATCTTAGCACCTGAAATGTCTAACAAAGTTTTTCCTTTTTTGCTGTAACCTGGATACCTGATGTACCCCCCATACCCCCCAATGTAGGTGAAAGTTATCTTGATCTATAATTTTCTTTGTTCTGTTGCTTATAAAAATTTCATGAAATAGCTGCCACTTCAGAAAAGGGAATTTGGGGCAACCATAATCTATTTTCACAGAACATGGCCACTCATATTTGGCTCCAGAATAAACTAGCTCTTATCCCCTTTGAGATGAGAGCTCCGATTATGTCTTCAATTTTCAAATACTTCTGATGAAACTTCAGCGATGGATCCAATCTGCAAATGCTGAACAGTTGTAGAAATTTTGGGATATCAATCACATGTAATAATCTGGGAAATAGGCTACTAAATTTAAAAAAAGTCAAAGAGTGGGGCTGGAGAGATGGCTCAGCAGTTAAGAACACTGGCTGTTCTTGCAGAAGACCCAGGTTCGAATCTCAGCATCTACATGGCAGCTAACAATTGCCCATAACTCCAGTTCTAGGAGATCTGATGGCCTCTTCTGTCCTCTATGGGCATTGCATGACACGGGTGCACTTACCTACATGCATGCAATACACGCACGCACATAAAATAAAAATAAATAAATATTTTAAAAATAAAAAAAATGTCAAAGAGAAAAAAGAAGATCCCATTCTAAATGGCTAAAAACCAGTTGATTACAGCATGGCACTGAACATATCACAATTAACTATAAAAAATATATAAGATCCCTAGATAGGCTGACTAGACTCCAGTGGATGAACTCGTACTAAGGGACATCTGAGTACAAATGCTTGACCAATGAGACAAAACATGGATGGTGGAATACATAAGGCCTGGTGGGGAGGCATGGATGGGGGAGGGGTTCTAAATCTCATTAAGAACTGTGGTATGAAATGTACAAATGCTCAACAAAATATACTAAAAGATTTATATTCTTTCATTTATTCTCTGAGAATCTCAAACATGTATGGAATGTATGTTGATCATATTCACCCTGCTTCTCCCTCTCCAACTTGTCCCAGACCATCTCTACCTTACTGCTCTCCCATTTTTATGATACCAGGTTTTCTTTCAGAACCCACTGAGTCCAGTGAATACTGCCCATGAGAACATGGGTGTAAGGCCATACACTGGAGCACCGAGGGCCACACCCCTGAAGAAAACTGACTTTCTCCCCCAGCAACCAACAACTGCAATTAGTACTTCAGCTAGAGGTGGGGCCTTGTGAATTCCTCCTCCATCCAAATAACTTTGTTTTTAATTAAAGCAACTCAAGATAGCCACCTGTCTATTCAAAGAAAATAAACATGCAAAACTGCTAGGATGTACCCTCCCTGATCGGGATATATGAAAATCCAAGTATTTCAAAATTCAAAAACTACAGTAAAGGAGAGCTCCACACATTGGTTCACATTCCATTGAACATGCACGCCTCTAGCCAGCTCTTCTCAAGCTCCTTCTCTATGGTCCCAGATACTCAGAGAAGTGCATGCAGTATTAATGCTTTCAGTTCTGTGAGTACACAGCACACACTGCATCCCCAGTAAAAGAAAAGCTCCTCTATTCTAACCATTTCAATAGACTCTAATGTAATATTTCCTACATTGGAAACCGTAGTACTTTATTTAAAGAAATCAGTCTGGCCAAGTGAGCTTTGTATAGCACAGGCTGCACAGGCGTCAGTTCAAAGGATCAGATGTCAAAGTGCTCCTTCTAATGTCCCTTAATCATCACTCTGATTAGTGCCTGAATTGAACTGTGATTAAAACCTCTGCTGCCATTGTCTACCTATTCAGGAGCCTAGCATTCTACATGGGTCCCAACGATTAATGTTTGAATAGGGGACCGATTAGAAAGACAGCCGTCATTGTGTGCCCATTCTGAAAACAGCAAAACTCGCATATTTATTTGCAATGAGCAGCAAATAAATGCTTTGCAAAGGTAAAATATACGATTAGGCCCTAAAGACAATTTAGCTGATTTCTTTTGTTCAAAGCACTCTATTTTCCCATATGCAAAGATAGTTCTTATTTGCAAATACAGTAATATGCTTCATTAATATCTTCTAAAATATACATATTTTGTTTTTGTAGACATAGTCTTAACGCACATCTGCTTTATTGTATAGTACTTATTGACCTACAATACATCATACAATTCCATTTTAATATTTATGATTATGCAAAGGATTTCTGTGTAAACAAATCAAAGCAATTTGGGTCCAAATCTTTGGGATCCCATCCCAGTATTCTTAGAATAGTATGTAGCCTGTATCAACGACTTCTCCCAAGAGAAATTTCCACGTCAACACTGAGAGTCTGAGAGAGGTGCGCATTTCACACATAATTGGTAGCCCTTCAGAGCTCTTACAGGAGCTGAGTGGCAGCCTAACTGAGATCTCTTTTCCCACATCACAGGATTTGGAGTTCTAGCCAGACACAACTAGCCAAGACCAGGGCATCATGTGGAGACTTTTAAGAAGTTTAGAAAAAAAAAAAATTTACAAGAAAATAACGTTCTCTATCTTTATGCATATGAAGTGGTACTCACAAATCTTCTCTCTCCCTTCCTCCTTCCCTTCCTCCATCCCTCCCTTCATTTCTTCTTGCCCTCTCTGTGTTTGTGTGTACTGTGTACACATAGCAAGAACTTACTACCAAATATTTCTGGACAATGGATGTGTCAACCCTAAAACACAATTCTTATCTCAAAGAGGATAAAGTTTATTCTGGAGTCAAATATGAGCAATCATGACCTAGAAACACAGATTTAGTAACCCCAGATTCCACGGTCCTAGTAACAATTTTGTGACGTTTTTATAGTAACAGAACAAAGAAAATTATAAAGCAAGACACCTTTCAAACACATAGAAATATCAGGTGGAAAAATGCTGGAAACCTCAGGCATGCGGGTGACAATAAAGCCAAGAAATCTGTAATAGGCCATAGATGGTGCTTGAGGACATCCTTAGCCTTTGGGTTGCTGGAAGCTACTGGTCTGCTAAGCTAATACATTTCAGAAAGTTTTAGCCAACAGTCAAAATGATACTAGAGTTGGGCAAAGAATGGTTGTAGAGAGGGCTAAAGACAACCCAAGATACGCTGTAATTAGGCTCTGGACCTGCAAAATTCCAAACTCTCCACAATCATTGACATTCTAACTAATTAACCAGCCTCATAGAAGGTTTCTTTATGGGATCTTTCTTTCATAGAGGAAATAGTCTGTTTTTCAATTACAATTCTTCCTTCTGTTGACTAAGCTTCCTTGTTTTTCTCATTATTATGCTTTTCTGTGTCCACTGTCAGGAAAGATCTGCCTTTGGCTTTACCTGCAGCAGAAGCCCACCTGGAGCATCTGCCCCGTCAATGCTAGTGTTCTAATCAGCACCCGCACTCACAGAGTGTTATGTGAATGCCAGGCACAGTTTTAGAACAATGTACACATTCTATCATCTATTGAGTAGACACTGTTACTCTCCTTATTTGAAAATGAAAAGAAAAATGAAGACAGGAGAAGATTATGCATTTTACCAAAAGTCACGCATCTAATAAATGCCTAACCAATAAGTGAACTCCAGCAGTTGATCTCTGTATGTCAAACTCTTAACCAACCTGTCTGCTGCTTAAGTCTTCTGATGCCTCTGAATGTGCTCCAAAAATTCTAGTCTCTGACATAGTTCTAAAAGGAATGGCTTTAGTTCCTTTGCTAATAAAGCTAATTGAGATCTTCCTCATCTAGGGCAAAGTTTTTTCCAGCTCAGTGAAAACCAGGACTAGATAACAGTACTCTATTCTAATTAAAGTAAATGGGGGAGAACTCAGCAGACAGCCTGAGAGGGCCTGTTCCAACCTCCATGGGTGTAGAGCCTGTGATCTCAGCAGACCGCCAGAGTGACTGTTCTGGCCTCCATCTAGCATAGGGGCTGAGAATGCAGGGGACATCCTGAGAGCACATGGATCCTGCCTCCACGTGGTGATGAGAGTTATGCAATTTGAGAGTCTTTTAGATAGACCCACTGAAGGGGTACTCCAGTTGCCTCACCCTGCATCCCTGTTCAGCATGGAAGAAGCCAGAGCGGTCTGGGTCTCAATTCCCTATTGGCAATTTGGGTAACCTTCAGAGGATGGTGTGATAAGAATAGGAGGTAGGAATTGGCTAGGCAGTTAGGGTAAAAAGACCCAAAGAAAAGTAACCAGTTTCTTGGCTAAAACTCAAAATGTCCTTGGGCCTCTTAGCAATATACTCTGTTCCAAAGGCCAAAAATGTTGAGTTTTCGAAGCTTTTATCCTTAAAAGATTTTAGGGTTACCTCTTCAGAGGGGTAATTTTAGAGTAGCAAAAAGCCCATAAAAAAAAAAAAAGAAGAAGAAAGAACACATGAAGTTATCAGAAAAAAGTGATGGGGAGATATGGGAGGAGTTGGAGGGGAAGGGGTGAGCATGGATTTGATCAAAACACCTTATATGCATTTATGAAATTCTCAAAAATTAAAAAAACAATAAATGGGAGAAATCCCTTAAACATTAAGAACAAAATAAAAGTAGCAGGGTTGATGGCTGACAATTATAAACGAGTTTAATTTGTATGCCACATGGATGTGGAGAACATTGTGATGGGCCTGAAATAAATAATTAAACAGTCTTTCAGAAACAGCCTTAGGATATCAAGAGTTAACACTTTTCTTCTTTTTAGTCAGCTCCTGTTTTATTTTATTACACATATCTACTTAGAGAATAAATCTCTGGCCAGACCACTCTCTGTGGAATGAAGATACCTACTTTCCTAGTACCTGACAAAAACTGAATTACAGCATCTCTCAAACAAGGAGCATGCTTCTTTAATGAGATAACATACACTTCTCGTAATGAAATAACCAGATTATTGAACTTGTCAATAAGTGTAATTAGTTGCCATCATTGTTACCACTGCTCACTGTTGATCTTCTGTAACTCTGCACCGTGAGCTCTGCAGAACTGAGCCTGGTTGGAGGAAGCACATCACTGGGGCTTGCCTTTGAGAGTTCATAGCCTTGCCCCGCTTCCATTTTCCTTTCTCTCTGCTTCTGTTGGCCACTGAAGATGCAAGCTCCTAGCTCTGGACTCCTGCCACCATACCTGCCGTTGTTGCCGCACTTCATCTCCATGATGGACTTTTAACTCCTTGGAACATTAAGCCAAATAAACTCTTTCCTTCTGTAAATTGCTTTTTGTAATGGTATTTTATCAGAGCAATAGAAAAGCAACTAATACAAAAACTAAGGTAAATTTATGTATGGATATAATATTTATAAGGATAGAGGCACTAACTTTATCACCTACATGATATGAGTTACTCAGCAATCCATTCATCTTTTCCCAGAGTTTCTAGTCTCCACTAAAAAGATGATTAGAATTATAATAATTAGTAATACCAATAATTCTCATCAATCTCAATGTAAATTCCAGAAGAATATAGTTGACATTTTAGAACAAGAAACATACTCTGATATATGATAAAAATTCAACAGACATTCCATTCAGTTAGTTATCATAGACTAAGCACTTAATCATATGCTCAGCACTAAGTCACGTGGCAAGGATATGGCTACGAACAGAAAAGATCCTCATAGACTTGACATTCTAATGAGAGAGACTAAACAAATGAAGTATAAAATAGTGTGTCACATGGCCTGTTTTGTAACATAAAATAAAGGGAAGGAAATATATTGCATAAATGCAGGAAACAACATTGGGTCCACAGAGTCGTTGTCAGTTGATCCAGTTATCACTGCAAATGTTTTGGCTCAAGGTCCGTCACTCTTAGTTAACACCTTTGCCTCTTCCTCCAATCCTTCCTATTCTTCCTCCTCCCTCTACCTCTTCTTCTGTCCTCCTCTACCTCCTCCTGGCTCCTTCCCTTCCTCCTCCTCCACCTCTTCCATCCTCCACTTCCCTCCTCCTCCTCCTCCTTTTTCTTCTTCTTCATAATTACTTTCATTCCCTGGAATACTGTTACAAAATGTGATATATATATCACCCACCTGAATTCAATCTTCCATGCAGTCCTTAAATCTTAGAACCTCAGAACCTGTAAGTGAACTGTATTTACTTTTTGAGACAAAGGTGGAAATAAAATATAAGAAGTTCAATTATAATGTATAATCTAAATGAGACCTTTTAGCAGAGAATTAAAAATGACTTAACTGGGCATGTTGGCTCATGCCTTTAATCCCAGCACTTGGGAGGCAGAAGTAGGCAGATCTCTTTGAGTTCAGGGCCAGCCTGGTCTACATACATAAGTTCCAGGCCAGCTGTGGCTACAGGGAGACCCTGTCTCAAAGAAAGGCCAAAAATAAAATGCCTGTACACAATAAATATGTCATAAATTTATAAGGAAGGAGAAATATAAGTATTTACACATCATGAAGAGGTAGATAACTTATATTTATGAAATTTACTGAGTGGGGCTCATAGAGGGTTTTCTCAAATGAAGATGCCATTTAATAAACTGTTCTCAATATTCAGAGCAATGGCTCAGTGGTTTTGAGTATGTGTTTTTATTGCAGAGGACCCAGGTTCTATTCATTATCACTAATGTCAGGCAGCTCACACCTTCCATTAATTCCAGCTCCAGGGGGATTCAACACCTCTGGCTTCACTGGGAACCAACACACATGTGTACTGATCCAGAAACACAGACATAAATCAAAATAATATAACAAATCCCTTTAAAAAGGTATTAAATAAAATTGATCTGAGCTAGGTATGTACATCCCAGCACTCAGCAGAGGCAGGTGGATTTCTCTGAGTTCAAGTACAGCTTGTTCTACATATTGCATTCTAGACAATCCAGGGCTTAAGTAGTGAAACACCTCAGAAAAATATAAAGAAACAAACAAACAAACAGGATTCCCTACCCTATTCTTTCCAGAAGTTGTTCCTGAAGGAAAGGATCTAATAGTAAAATTGCAGAAAGAGCATTTCTGCTGGATATAGACTTTTAAAAGTCAAAGTTTCAAAAACAAAGAACTTGGGTGATTAATAGTAGATTGAGGAAAAAATGTGAGCCAAGTTAAAAGTAAATTTTTCTCATCTTTTAACCTTTCAACATAGACTATATAAATATTTTAAAAACACAGAGACAAGAGAGGATCAAAAGGCAAGTGAACTGCCCAGAGATATCAGTAAATGCTGGGGAAAGGGTCAGTGCACAGTTCTTCAGAATGTTCAGAAGCCTGGCAGACACCTGCCAAGCGTGCGGCTGTCAGGAGATAGAGAGATGTGACTTAGAGAACTAGTCAAAGTCTCAAGGGAGAAGCCGGAATCATGACTTTTCCTGAGCTACAGTGCTAAGCCGAACATCACAATAGCTGCCATATGCTCAACACCTTCAGTGTAATAGAAAGGGAGGAGACAGAGAGGAGACTGGTCACTCGGAGGGAAGGGTGAAAAAGACAGAAATAATTATCTGGGACCCTGGGGGAGATGGTTCAAGAGTTAGGATTACTTGCTGTGCAAGCATGGGGTCCTGAGTTCAAATCCCCAGCATTACATAAGAAGCCAGGCATTTCCAGTGTGGTGTTGTGGGGATTAGATATAGAAGTGCTGGGGATTGCTGGCCATCAACCTAGCTCCAAGTTCAGTGAGAGACCCTGTCTCAGTCCATTATGTTGATAGTGATAGAGGAAGATATCTGATATCTTTCTTTGACTTCCAGATGTTCATGAGCATGCAAATACGTGTGCGTGCACACACGCACACACATGCACAAACACACACACACACACACACACACAGCACCTCCCAAAAAATACTTAGATGAACCCACTTCACGTATTAAAATTGAGACAGTGCAGCCAACCCCCTTTAAGTCATGTATCATCCAAGAAAAGAAAAGCTGGGTGAGGCCTGAAAGAAAAATTCCTGTAAAGTAGCAGAAAGGAAGTTTCTCGCTCACAGACTGCTCAGCAAAGAAAGTTCAGCTGGAGGAACAAAATGATCCGATTTCCTGCACTCCTGATGTCTACTCAGATGTTTGTGTTCTCAACACAAACACGGTGTTCTTCACCTACTACAGAAGACATTGTTAAGTTGCAAAGAAGCTAAATTATGATTTTTTTTTAATTTCAGAAACTCACGTGCTCAATCTATTGTTGATGAAAGCTACTGTCCTGATTACGGATTCATGAGGTGGCCCTTCATATTTTAAATCTGCAGCCAGAGCCTCATTGGCTCCCCTGATTCCTGCCCCAATCCCAAAGATCTTCCGCCCTCCTTCTCCCCATCTACACGCTATTCCTCAGAAACTACATACAGGCTTCTAATTATCTACATGTGTCCTGATGATTCAAAATTATTCATCACCATATCTGACCTTTAAGACACCCCACAATGAAGTCATTATTTTCTCTCAATTTACCTTATAAACAATTAAGCACACATACAAATTCCACTTCCAAGTCATACATGTTTTTGTATGTGCATGTTCGGCGTGTGTGTGTGTGTGTGTGTGTGTGTGTGTGCAAATATATGCACATACATGGAGAGGCCAGAGGACAACCCAGGGCACCAACTCTCAGGAGCTCTCTACCTTTCTTCTTTTTCAGACAGCATCTCTCACTGGCCTGGAACTTACCCATCAGTCTGATCACAGAGATCTGCCTGTTTCTGCCTCCCAGTCCTGGGATTACAAATGTACATCACCATGCCTAGCTTTTGTAGGTGGGTTTCTGGGGATCAAACTCGGGTTCTTGCATAGCAAGGCAAGTATTTTACAAACAGACCTATCTCCCTAGCTCCTCAAGTCCTATTTTTAATTTCTGAATAACTTTTCACTTCTTTTTTCCTGTCCCCCCTTCCCTGGTCTTCACTGTGTACCTTTAACTTCCTAAGCCAGTCTCAAGGACCTGGCCTTCTATCTTCTTCATTAAAGCCATCTTCTACACTAAAACCCAGAATTATCTGGTTGAAGGCAAATTTGATTGAAAATTAAAATTCACATATTGTTTGTTCTTCCTCTGAAACAGTATTGCTTATTTGAGGGGGGCAGGAGAGATGGAGGTTAAGAATACTGGCTGCTCTTTCCGACAACTGGGTTCAACTCACAGCACTCACATTGTGGATAACAACCGTCTGTGACTCCAGATCCAGGGGATCCGACACCCTCTTCTGAGTTCCATGGGCATGGGTATACTTACACACATGCAGGCAATACACTTATATACATAAAATTAAAAAAAAGCTGGGCATGGTGGGCACACCTTTAATCCCATCACTTGGGAGGCAGAGGTAGGCAGATCTCTTGAGTTCAAGGCCAGCCTGGTCTACATAGTGAGTTCCAGGACAGGTGGGACTACAGGGAGACACTGTCTCAAAAAGACCAATAATAAATAATAATAATAATAAATAATAATAATAAATACTGTGTATTAATATACATGTCTTCCTCTAAAGAACATGAGACCTTCTTGGTAAAGCCTCTGTTGCATTCACATTTATTCCAATTGATAAGTGACAGAATGTCTAAACTATTCTGATAGGTAATAAATCTCAAAAGAAATGAGTAGCTGACACTGTGAAAATCAAGCAAGGAGGAAAATGTGTCAAAAACTAGACATTCCTTCGTCATTTTCTTTGCCTATGAAAAAATATCAGTGGTTGACTTTTATTTCCTTATAAAAAGGACTCTATTTAAGGAGCTCTCATGGGTTCGATGTCTAGTTCTACATCAGGCAGGCTTTGGGGGGCTCTCTGTGCATATTCGTTCATCTATGAGTAGAGATAAAATATCCTACCAGAAACAAATCTCAGAGGTTAAAGAAAAAGAACTTAGAAACAAGACCACAGATGACACATTTTAAGTATGCATTATGTCTCTCCCTCTGTTTAAACTAGGAGCACTGACTCTGTGTCATGTATTTAGAATTTGCTCAGATTCCGAAAAACAAGGGCAATCATTCACTCAACTTCACTGCTTTCCCTTTTCCTTTTCACCCAGGAAATTGTCTGATCCATAATATTTTCCGGTCTCCAAAAATTGCTCATGGAAAATGACTGCAAAATATTTATGTAATTAGGACAGTTCAACATTTTCAAAATGGCAAAAATAAACAGCAGTTATGGAACACCTGCTTAAAAGATACTGGAAATAACTGCTTCGTGCTTCATTAACCAGTATAAACACATTTACCAGTTTAAATTTTCTACTGAATTCAGAATTTCCAATTCATTATGAAATGGTCTTAAACTGCCAAATAAATAAATTCCTGGGCAAAATTGTCAAAATTGCATTTTGGGGGCATATCTGCAGGACAAAAGCTCTATAACCTAAGGAGCCTATCATCTACTTATTAAACAAAATTTGTATTTGTTTTAGTAAAACAATTTAGAGTAGCCGTTCTGAATATCTTACCATCTTTGAATAGCATTCAGTATAGTATTGAAGTACGGATGCTTCAAGCACCACTGAAATGAGAAGAAAGATGGAGGAAAGTAAGGCAGGGAGTGAAGGCTTCCCAAAGCCTTCTGAAAATCTCCCCACCTACAAGCCTGAGGCTGATACGCAGCATGATTAGACTGCATGAATGGAATGGGGTAGACCATTGCAAAACCAAAGCAAAGCATTGAGAAAGAGGCCAAATACAAAGAAGTCAATCCAAGCTTCACATGTGGTGGTCAGAGAGTTGGCTGGACACTCATCCCACTTATCATCACATGTCTTCACTTATCTTCAGTCATCTGGACACTTATCTTCAGAAGTGATGTCAGATTACTCATTTGTCAGGAATATATCAACCATTACAATCCATGGTTTCCTTAATTTTAAAGTCTATCTCTTTTCATAATCTTATTTGTCCTTTCTGAAGATGTAAAAGTGATATACTTACACGTTTTTCATTTTGAGGAGTTTAAGGAAACCATTTAACGTTCTTCAGCCTAGTCATTGTCCTGAGCAAAATGAAGAAACAAATCCGAACTATTCACATGCCTCAAAAAGTAAATGCAAACTGGAATGGTGGTACACATCTTTAATGACAGAACTCTGGAGGCAGAGGCAAGTGAATCTCTGTGAGAATGAGGTGTAGCAAGAGCCAGGCCTGCTGGGGCTACAGGGAAGCCCTGTCTCAAAATAAACAAACAAACAAACAAACAAAAGAAAAAGTCCCATAGGACATGAAGCAAATAGTTGACTGCCAAAATCTGCATTAGTTTAAAAACAACAACAACAAAAATCAATCAAATGCAGAGGTGCACACACCCAACATTATACAATAAGAAAATATATAATACTAATATCTGGTATGTAAGGTAGTAAGGAATAGATAAAATTGAGAACCTGTGCATTAATTCACCCATGTATTCATTCGGCAGATACACAGTAAGCACAAGCTATACGCTAGGTAGCATTTGAGAATCTGAGAACACAGCTGAAAGATGTAACCTATGATAAATGAAACAGAAACATTCCTGCCCTACTGGATTTCATATTTTTGAAGAAAGAGGTAGTTAATGGACACATTATTATAAATAAAAGGAGTTTAACAGTAGCAAGTGCTGTAAAGAAAAACTAATCAAGGAAGTACAAGGAGAATCAGGTTATAGGCAAGTATCTTCCCGTGAGAATGAACCTCACAACTTGGACAATTCAAAAGTGTCAGTGGGGTTCTCAGAGGGATCTACATACACAGCAGTAAATCTGATCTTGTACAAAGTGATTACTATTTTCACATAGAGTAGAAGCTTTCAATTAATTTTCCCATTTTTATTTGCTCACTATAGAAAACTCAAAATATATAAAAATGTCAGGACACAAAGATAATCACCATTAATATTTCTATGGACATTTTTATTTTTTGTGAAGAAATGTAAAGGTATGGCTGGGTATGGGTATACATATAAACAATCACAATTATATGCAGTAATATTTCATGTATTTACATATAGTATAGATTATGAATTTTAATCCAGATTAGTAACTATTTAAAAATGTTTGGGTCTTTTTTTTGGTATTTTTGAGACAGGATCTCCCTGTAGCTCCAGCTGTCCTGGAACTCACTATATAGACCAGGCTGGCCTTAAACTCATAAAAATCTGCCTGCCTCTGCCTCCCGAGTGCTGGGATTAAAGGTGTGCACCATCACACCCAGCTAAAATCATTTTTAATCATCCTGCAATTTACCACTGAATACAATTGCTCTAACTTAGTTAACTGTAACCCAGTGGATTCCTTCTGCTTTTCTTTTCTCTGCTGAATAAATAATGCCTAGGATAATCCTTTTTCTGGATAATTAATGTTTACCTAACTCTTAATTCTTTCTGTAGGACATATTACTATAAGATGAATGACTGGGTGTGTTTGATCATTTGAAGGTACTCTTACAGCCTGAATTATGTTTCTGTAAAATTCGTTGGTTGAAATACTATCCATCAGTGACTCAAAAAGTGACTATCTGAATAATATTGAAAGAAGTAAATAGATCAAAAGAAGAACAATATAACTTGTATTCTTAAAAGAAGAGAAAAGTCAAACACAAGCACACACAGAGGAAAGACCACGTGAAAACACAGGGAGAAGATGTCATTGGTTAGCTAGACAGGCCTCAGAAGGAATAAGCCCCACCAATATTTTAGTCTGAGACTGCTTGCTTCCAGTACAGGGAAAACTGAATGCTTTCAGCCACCCAACCTTCAGTGCTTTATAATGGCAATCCTATCAGTCTACCACAGATATTAATGAACATTCTCAAAGAGTCCGATTCATTTTCCTCAAATTCAGAACAATAAATATCTGATGGAGAAAACATTTTTCAATTACATATTGTAAAAGAGAGAAAATAAGAAATTTCATTTATGAGATCACATCTGGAATAAAATGATAATTTTCCTCAGGTAGCAATAACAATAGTAATAGCAATAGAGAAAATCTTTTTCTAAATACTGAATCACAATATGTCACTGGCCTATCACACGCTCCAGCACGGGCCACACTCCTGTCCTTCCCAAACCTGTGCTGGAAGCATCATGATAGAGTGTAGAACTCAAGGAGTGACACAAGGAAAACAGAAGCCACATCTAGGTGTGCTGCTGATTAGGGGATCTTTTCATGGCCCAGTGTTCCTGATTCTTTGCTGTCTTCAAGAGCCTTTGCAGGGTAGTCAGTGACAGAAAAGTATAACAAATAGATAAGCTCATCCACAGGCACCCATCATCAGTTCCCACCCTCAACATGGAAAGAGGAAAAAAGGACAGAAAATAAAGTCATACATGTTACATGGCAGTATGTACAAGACACCAAAAGAGCAAATCTCAAATAAACTCTTGCTAGTCAATGTCTCATGAATCATTCTGGTAAATCCCCCCCACCCTCCGCTCTCACTCTCGTTCTTACTTTCACTATCACTGTCTCAAAATCCATCAAAAACAAACTTCCTGGCAACTTCAAAGATTAGCGGCTCCTAAAATGGCATTTTCAATGTGGCTATTGAGTTCATTTCTAATACCCCCATACGGTCTCACAGTCTTTGATCACGTCACACGCACAGTAAGAGTCTAAACTGAACAGGATGGCTCAAGTCTATAATCCCAGATCTCAAGAGGTAAAGGGAGAAGGAATGGCATGAGTAATGGCCCAGCCTGCTTACAGAGGGAGTCCTGGTTCCAACACATAGATAAAAGTCAATAAAAACTTAAAACTTAGAAATTAGAAACCTCAGAGGGATTTCTATGTGCCTGCATCTCACCTGAGAACATTAGCTTTTATAATGAACATCTAATATTCACATGCTCTCCAAGAGCATATTTCCAGCATCCAGTTAGCAGTGTCTATCACCTTCTTAAGTCAAATTAGACCTGCAGTGTAGGCCCGTGTCTAGTTGCCATTGCAAAAAACAATTTTAAAACAGATTTAAAAGATTGCAGGAAAAGAAATGCTAGCATCAAGCTAAATTATATAATTTTAAGTGTTTCAGAAGATTTTTAAAACAAAATTAAATGGTTTTGAAATATTTTTCACTATAAAATAGTCCAAAAATCACAGTAGTTCTTTGTACATATTTAACCATATGACTAAGATTACAACAGATATTGTCTTCAGCATAGGGATGCGCTCCTCTTCAGGAGGGCATTGTATGTGAGGGGTACTTACAAAGCAGTTCTTATCAGAATTTCTTTTCCAATGTTTCTTGTCTAGTTTCTTGGCCGCAGTAGAATGCAGAGTTGCATGAGCTCGGATTCTGGGATTTAAAGCCAGGATGCTCTGAAATAAGATAAACAATACACACATGTAACTAGGTTGGCATTAAAAAGAATTGAAGTTTCATCTAGGATTCCCACATCTCTTCCTAAAGAGAGGCTTAGCTAGGAGTGAAAACTCTAACGATACATGGCATGCAAAAAGGATTACATGTAATTTAAACAAATTAGAAAATTATTCAAAGCTCCCAAGGTGGTGTTAAAGAAAACTAAAGGGAAAATCTTATATTTGTGACAGTATCTATATGACGAGTCTCAGCACAAATATACAGATGGAGGGGCTGGAAAGATCGCTCATCAGTTAAGAGCACTGACTGCTCTTGCAGAGGACTCCAGTTTGAATCCCAACACCCACATGGGGGCTAACAACCATCCATAACTTCAGTTCCAGGGGATCTGATTCCTTCTTCTGACCTCCTGAGGAGCTATACAACACAAATGCACTTACATACATGCAGGCAATCCACTCATATACATAAAATAAAAATAATATACAAAAAACAAAGATGGAAACTAAATAAATAAGAAAATAAAGCACCATTAGTGTGAATTGATTATACATACTGGATAAAATATGAATTTAGTAGTTCCTGTTAGCCTTTCTAATACCTATGAAAAACTTGTCAGAAATAATCACCGTAAAAATCATAACCAAAAATCAATTTGGACAAAAACCAAAAAATATATTTTCACCAGAGAAGGGAATCTCAGATGACAAATGCTCCAGTTAACCAAGCAACGTGTTTGCTTATGTCTGTCAACACTTTTGACATGCTAAAAAGAAGTAACTGCTGAAGAAAAATGGAGAAAAGATTTTTAAAAGGTTGAGGAGATGGGATGGTAGACAGAGTGCCTGCTGAGCAAGGATGATGATCCAGGCTTAGATTCCCAGAACTCAAGTGAGAAGTCAGGCCTGTGAGGCTGGGCTGCCAGTAATTCCAGCCTCAGTAGGTGGCTAGCTAGCATAGGTAGACTTGGTAAGCTCTAGGTTCAGTAAGAGATATTGCCTCAATAATGTAGAGAGTGATAAAGGAGGACACCCAACATTAACTTTGGGTGTCCACATACTTGCACACAACACACATGTGCACACACATGCATATGGAAACATATGCACAGACCCAAAGCACATCCCTCACATACATAAAAAGAATTACCATAAAAGACTTGAAAAAGACATGAAAGTTGTCAATAGTAAAAGAGCTTTCATATGGAAAAGGGATTAAGTTTATTTTAAACTAAGAAGGAATGTAAAATCAAGACTGTTGAAATTCGAGATTTTTTAATGCAGATATAAATAAAAAGGCCTCAACTACAATTGCACTATATGTCATAGCAGCAATTATTGCTATTAGGTAAGACAACACATCTCAAAAACCCTCTTCCAGAAAAGTGTCCTTTCTGTCATTTGGTTCTAGAGCACTCAAGTACCACTATTAGCTTTAGAAAGTTTTCTTTCCCTCCTCAACTGTGAACCCTTGGAATTGAAGAATTCAAGATTTGACTTTTAGTCTTCGAGTATCTGATATGCAACATCAAGCAGGCAGCATTTTGTTTCTACCTGAGAAATAAAACATTGAAAATTGTGAATTTTGTTTTTTGTATTACAGGTCACATAACTCTCAGTGCATCAATGATCCTTTTGGGCCTTTGGTCTTTTCACATGAGAAATAAGACCAATGTCTAGACCAAAAGAGTATAGTAAGAAATAAATGAAATGCATGACACAGCATGTTGCCTACACTGTAGAACACCCAAAAAATATAAAGCATATAATTAAAGGCTTATAATATAATTATAAGGCATATAATTTTTATGCTTTAGCTTAGAAAGAACAGTGAGGATCCATGGTCTTTATCTGTCCAGCTCAAAGTCACAGTGTTCTACCCCAAGAAAGCAGGACCAACAACACAGAGTTCCATCTGACCCAACCTCCAGTTGAAGGCTGTGGTGTCTCTGATGCCTCCCAAGAAACAGCATACTGCCATCATTTCTCAGAGCCTCACGGAAACTACATAAAGATTGAACTCCAAGAGAATACAGTTGAGTAAGAGTTCCTTGTGTTGAATCCTTGAGTTGAATCCTTAGCTCTCACCGAAGATCAGAGGCTCCACCTTAGGGGCAACTTGCCAGTAAGACTTGCCAGTAAGGCCATTTACATTCATCTTACTTCACTCTTGAGGTGCAGCAAGCTGAGAAAATCAAAACGATCTCTTCACACCATAACCCTGCTCATAAAGCAAGGTGTCACTCTAGAAAAGTCAGACTGGATAAAAAACAAGATCCAACTACCCCACTTTCTCATTAGAAAACACACTGTAGGTTCAATGGCACAAATAAGATGAAAGGGGCTGGAGAGATGGCTCCGTGGTTAAGTGTACTGGCTGCTTTTACAGAGGACCGGGGTTAAATTCCCAGCAACCACATGGTGACTAACAACCATCTATAACTCTAGTTCCAGGAATCCAACGCCCTCTTCTGACTCGTGGGCATTGCACAACATGGGTGCACATATACACACACAGGGAATATATTCATATATAAAAAATAAAAACAATAAAAATAAAATATTAAAAACAAGATATAAATATTTTTAAAGATATCCTGTGAATTATAACTTTACAAAAGCAGAAGTCCCCACACTAATTTTAAACAACAAAGTTTTGCTAGATATAAAGAGTAAGATTTTATAATGAAGAGGTCTCATCCATCAGGAAGTCAGAACAATTTAAAACATAAATGTGTCAAACAACAAGGCAAAATACATGAAGCAAAATGATAGAACAGAAGGGAAAAACATGTATTTGGACAATGATATCAGAGAACATCAATGCTCCACTTTAAAAAAATGGTCAGTACAACTAGTCAGAAAAACAAGAAAACAGAAGACCTGAACATACTATAAACCACCAAGACCCAATGAAGACTGGGGAACACTCCACCCCAAATGAGCGGAATACACATTCTTCTCAGGTCTGAATGTACGACTTTCTAAGAAAGAACATATGCTAGATTTAAAAAAAAAAAAAAAAAAAAAAGTTGGTTTGGTGAGATGGCTCAATGTGTAGAGTATTTGACATCGAAGCATGAAAAGCCAAGTTAAGATGCCCAGAAACAACGTGAAGCCAGACATAGTAGCATGTGTCTCTAATACAGCGAGATGAGATGCAGAGGTAGGAGAACTGCCAGAAGCTCACAGGCTAGCTAGCATAGTGTACACAGCAGTAAACAAAATGGGGCCCTGTCTCAGATGGGGAGATTGGCAAGGACTGACATGTGAGGCTGTCCTTGCAGCCCCCACATGAACTGTGAAATGTGACCATACTCACAGACATGAACATGCGTACATCATATATACACATGCACCTGCACATACACACAAAGAACTCTGAATGATTTAAAAGGAATATAACATGTACAGTAGTTCTTCAAACATAATAGAATTGAATAAGATAGTAATGACAGAAAGAAACTCAAGAAATGCATAATGTGAGTAAGCAGAGTGAGCATGAAAATTGAAAGATAACAGCTACAAACACCATGGATTTATGTTTGCATTTCTATAAAATGTCCAGGATAGGCAAACCTGAGGGAAGAGAAGCAGATTAGTGGTTTCCTTGGAGTGAGGGGTAAGGAACAATGGAAAGAAACTGCTACAGAATACCTATTTCTCTGTGGAGCGCTGAAGGCCGATTATGGTACTACTGACACAACTCCATGAATACATAAAAACTCTGAATGCTACCCTTTGTGTGGGAGACTATATGAACTATCTTGATGAATTTGTTATAAAAATTACTAAATGCTACATTCAACAAATTCTGTTGTGTTCCAAATTCACTTTAATAAACATCTTTGGGATTCATTTTAGTTGTTCAAATGTTATAAAACAATTTTTAGTAATTCCTATCTACGGCAAACATACTTCTTTACACTATCAGGTTAGTTGTGTTTTCCAAACAAGGCATGCGCAATAAAACTCTGGTTCTTAATGGTGATTCTTCAGGATGACAAAATGCCAAAGCAACTGATTAAAACATGCTAACTTTAGAAAATTCATCTCATTTTAGAGCAAAAAATAAAGATAATTTCTTACTATAAATAGTTTTGTATCATTTTGTTTTGTTTTGCTTACCTATTGAAGCTTGAATCATTGCAATATCACATGGCAATAGAAGTCAATAAATAAAATAAAATAACATTTTAAAAGTTATTCTGGCCAACATTCAAAGCACATAAACAAGGAAACATGCAAGAAAGATTTCTGAATTTATCTTAGTTTTTTACTTCCACAATCCATATTGTGATAAATGATTATATTTATCTATGTCAGCATAATAATATAACTTTTGAAATAAACATTCTGAATGTAATTTAATGGCTGCTTATCACAATAACTTTTCTTTCACACAGCACACATATAAAGTATAACATAACATGAAATATTGGGTTAACCTTCTACAAGAAGGCATTGAGGTAAATTCAATGGGTCTTGGGTAAAAGTAAATTGGATTGTGGAGAATGGTTACCAAGGATTTGACTTAATAATCTCCAAAATGAAAAGTGATATAAAGTAAGAATACATGACATGAATGTTAGAGAGCTGTTAAAATCGATTTTCCAAAGGAAGATTTTTAAAACTCAAAGTCAGTATCATCGATCAGTAAGCAGCTTTCAGAATAACAAGAGAGAGCTGTGAATATATATTTTCTAAGAAATGACCAAAGTCATGTCCTTCCTTGGTCACGGGGTCCTGTCTCTGGATAAAGTGAGCACTTTAAGAGGCCCATTAACTCTTTAAGATATGAAGTTACTGCTAATAGAGGGAAACTTTCTCATTAAAGAATATGTTATTGGGTTTCCCAGGCATTTTCAGTAGCAGGGTAAGAAAGAAGTGTTGAGGACCAGAGCAAAATCTTTTCTTTTTGACATGACAGGACCATGTCATGGTCATTTTCTTCTGTACTCATGAACTCACAGTAGCCATGGTTGCCTTCTAAAAATCTGCTCAAGATTAAGAAAACCAACATTCTAGCATGGAGTGGGAAGGGGTTCATGAGTCCCAACACCTGCTGAGGAGCTATGAACGGTTATGGCTTCTGAGGGAGGAAAAGTCAGTTTTCTTTAACAGGGTGGCTCCTAGAAGGTCAGCCACTCTCCAGGGGATGGCCCCACACCCATGAGAACATGGGCAACACAAATTGGAGTCGATGGATTATTTTCTTAAAAAAGGACAAGAAATTTGAGGAGAATGGGAGGTAAAGGTAGATCTCAGAGGAGTTAAAGGGAGGATTGGGGATAAATATGACCAAAATATGTTGCATGAAATTCTCAAAGAATTCCTATTTTTGTTAAAAAGTGAATGTATGGGTAAGCTTGTCTGGTTGAGACGTTGAGACATGCATTGATATTCTTTCTGCCCCCTGTTTTGCTGTGATTCCTGAGCCTTACAAGTAGAAGAAGTTGCCTTGTAGATGTATCACTTAAGGCTGGGCACATCATAGAATCTTATTCTCTACATTTGACCAGTTGTGGAATTTTGTAATAGTCTCCACGTGTTGCAAAAAGAAGCTTCTCTGATGAGTGGTAAGAGGTATACTTGTCTGTAAATGTAAGGATGAATATTCAGAATACAGGAAGAAATTACGCTGGTCTAGAGATGTGACAAAAGTAAGTTTTTCTTTAGGATTTATAACCTCATCTCTCAGCAGAGGAGCTTCCCCACGCAACAGATGGTGATTAACCCAGACAGTCGCAACTAGCCAAACTGCAGAGAATAGAAGACTGCAGAGTGCTTATCCCTGAATAGCACACCAATATTAAACCTCTGCTGCCCAAGGCTCAGGGACCATTGCAGAAGAGCGGGCGGAAAAGATTGCAAGAGCCAGAGGTGGTTGATGACCACAAGAAAACAGGTTCCCAGACAGCTGGGAAGTTACTCCTGTGAATTTATAGTCAGGGTAACAGTATGCACAAGACCCATACAAGCTCAAGCCAGATAAAAACCAAGCAAAGAAGTAAGGAAGTGGGTGAAAAATCCAAACCTTAGCTGAAGAATTATTGGGGACCCAAAACTACTTGAAGAAGGAGAGTCAGTTTTCTTCAAGGGTGTGATGCTAGATAGGTTAACCAGGCTCCAATGAATGGACACACACTGAAGGACATGTGTGGACTTGGTTCACTAGGCTTTAGCATATATGGAGTACATGAAATCAAGCAGGAGGGCTATAAGAGGTGTGCAGATAGGGGAGGAAGTGTAAATATGATAAAAATACTTTGGATGAAATTCACACTCAAAAAATCAATTAAAAATTTTAAAAGAGGGCTGGAGAGATGGCTTGGTGGTTAAGAGCACTGACTGCTCTTGCAGAGGACCCGGGTTTGATTCCTAGGACCCACATGGCAGCTACAAACTGTCCTTAACTCCAGTTCCAGGGGAATCTGGAGCCCTCTTCTGACCTCTGCAGTGGCACTGCATGACACAGGTGCACTCACCTATATGCAGGCAATACACTCCTACACATAAAATAAAAATAATTAAAAAAAAATTTAAAAGCAAATGTAGTGGTGATCGTGGATGCAGAAAACAGAGACGTTTTCAAGTCAATAAGTTTATTTGGTTTAAGAAATGATGGAATATGGTTCAAATCAAAATTACACAAAATCTAATGTGTTATGCATTGTTACTTGCATGACGGTTTACATTATGGGGGGAGGGTAGAGTCTGTGGCTCACACACTGCAGCCCTGCACCTGAAGAGTCTTGTATCTTGGCCTAGAAAAAGAAAAGTGGCCATATTGACTGCAATCACGCATCCACCAAGCCCTGGCCTGAAATACTGGATCTTCAGTATCATTTGAGAGCTTAAATTCCAGTTATAGGAAATCAATGGACCAAGAAGTCTTCTATTTTAAAAATGTGCCAGTGTTTGATATGAAAGCACTAATTAAGCAGATATAATGTACTATTAAACTTTCTTCCCCCTTTACATTTGAATTATAAACAAATGCGACCTGGGCGCAGTACAGCGGTTCAGTGAGCCTGGCCCACCAGCACTTCAAAGTTCCTGGGACCAAGTGTTTGCTGCCTTCTGGCAACAGTACTCAAATCTGTATAACAAACACGTCTTAATTGAAGACATAGTGCACGGGGAGGTGAACCCTGACCAGAAACTTCTGTCCCAGAGACCCCTGCCCAAGACCAACAGGATGCCACATTGGGCAGAGTGACTGTTTCCTGCCAACGTTGCTCACTCAATATACATCCTGGAGGACTCTATTGTGGACCCGCAGACTCATACCATGACCACCTTCACCTGGAACATCAACCATTCCCAGCTGATGGTGGTGGAGGAACAATGTGTTTACTGTGTGAGCTCTTGAAAACTGCGGCTGGACCAAAATCCACCGGGAAGCCTGGGTCTCCTCCAGCTTATTTGGTGTCTCCAGAGCTGTCCAGGGGTTTGGTCTTGCCCAGTTCAAAAGCAATGTGACCAAGACAATGAAGGGCTGTGAGTACATCTTGGCCAAGCTAAAAGGCTAAGCTGCTTCCCAAACACTTGTTGAGACAGCCAAGGAGAAAGCAAAGATGATGGCACTGGGAGCCACAGAGAAGGCCAAGGACCTTGCCAACAAGGCTACCGCCATGCAGAACAGCAACAGCAACAGTTCTTGCTCAGCAGCTGATACAGCTCAGCTCCCTCTCCCTTCTTTCCATGTACTTTATTTTAAAAATCAACTTCCAGCACCCTCTGCTGTCTGGGTGGTGGGTTGGGGCAGGTGTCTAGCTCAGCATCTACAATATACCAGGCTTGGTATCCACTGAGCACTACACAGGCAGTGTGTAGGTGAAGTGATAATAAATGTTAGACTGTAAGCTCCACGAAGGCAGGGATCCTTGTTTTATTCTCTGATGTGTCCCAAGTACCTAAAACAATATTTAGCAGATTAGAGGTACTCAATAGACATTTGATTCCATTGCTCCCCCCACAAAAATACTAGTTATTACTTGCTGTATTTAGGAGCCATTAAAATGACATGTATATACTCGCATTTTGGCTTACATGATTTAGTTGATGAATTAAATTCTATCTCATTCAAAGCTTAAAATTTATCATTGATAGCATACCCTGTGTTTTCTATATAACATTTCCTACATTCCTTTCGATGAGGATCAAAAGGAGTAAAGTTGATAAAAATAATGAATGCTCTTCTTGTTTTTCATAAATCGATATGGACCCTTGATTTAACAATGTGCTGTCCCCAGTTTTTGCCTTGGTAAAGTCTCTCAATTGACAGGAAAACAGAAATGCCAACCATGAAAGTCCTGGATGCTTTTTCTAGGCAAAAACCTACCAAATGCTTATCAACAGAGAACTGAACTTCTTGGTACTTACTGAGCAGTCACTTGCTTACAAGCCTCAGTCACATCCAATACCCTATGCTTTATTATGTCTATTATTAGTCATAGTGTGGGGGGTAGTGTAAATAAAATCTTTAGTATTTATAAGGTCCTTTTGGAAGTGGGATAAGTTCAGAGCTGACATTGTCAGTCTCCTGCTTCTTGGAGAACAGAAAGGACAGAATGACCTTCATTTGGTACCGAAGGCTCACAATGAGAGATATAAGCAAGTTTGAAATCTGAAAGCCTTGGAAGCTCATGGTAATCAGTTCTAATCAAGGATTTTTACATTTCTATAATTAGATTTTTTTAATGAAATACCAGGTACAGTTCCTTAGGTTGGATGACTTTTTCAGGCATGGTAATAAATGGAAGCTGTCCTTTTTTCTACTAGCTCTATACAAAGGCCAATGAATATTCCTTCTATGTATAGTGACTAACTCACTATGATTAATAAATAATAGGTGAAGGGAAAAATCTCTAAAGAGTCTAAATCTTACAATGTTGATTGTATTAAGCATTTGCTAAACACTATGTAAGTGTTTTAAATTACATTTGAGATCTTAATTCTTCTATTTATGCTAGGTATTTAAACTTTCAGTTTTTATCTTTTGTCCGTGTTAAATAGCTTTCGGTATCAGTACTGGCCTGATAATGTTGCTCGAATATTAAATAAGATAATGCATAAAATTTATCTCACAGGCAGGAAGTGTGCTTTCCACAGTGTATTTACCTGTATGAGTCAGAACTAGGTTTTTGTTGCATTTATCCTATGTCTATTCATATTTCTGTGTTGTCAATTCTGAATAGTTACATGGGGGTCATTTTTTTTTTTAGAAAAAGCATTTCATTGCAGCTTTAACATACTCAGTAACAGTTTCCAGAGCAAAGATATATCTCTTCCAAAAGTGGCTATCAAATTTTTAGGTTCGCTGTTGAATTTTTAAACATATAGAAATATGAAAAATGACAAAGGCACTAGGCAAAAAGGAAACTACAAACAAGAGTATAGGAAATGTAAAAATGTACTCAGATGAAACCAAATCACTGGCTCGGTCAGGGTTCCTGAATGACTCCCTGACCTGCAATTTCTAAGGCAGGCTGCCTGAAAGCCAATATGCACATCTTCACAAATTAATATGATGGTATTGAAGCGTCATGAAATTCAAATACACATTTTAACATCCATTACTTATCTATAACAATGTAGGTAACGTTTTGTAATACATATAACTGTATATAAATCATGAACCTTTGGACCTGACATGTTTGGGGGAATTTACATTACATTTCTATCCTAGGAAAGACAGGTCAGATGAAAAAGGTGATGAATTTGTAAAGCATCACAAAAACCCATCAGCTGGAAATGAATGAACCCTTTCTAAGTACCAGTCACATCACCTGGGAAATTCGATTCATTTCTATTGAACAAATAGTTAACATACATGAAATAGTTTACACATCCTGAAACATCCCATCTATCATGTTACTGTGCAACTCAGCAAACTGGGGTCTGCCACATGAGCTTACAGTCTGGCATTGCAAGGTTCTGTACATGATTCTTATGATTGACTTATAAAATACACACCACTTGAAAGACTAAGTGCTCTCTGACTTTAGAAAAAGGTCATTTTCTTTCAGAAAATATAGAGAATTCGAGGGAAACATGATGCATATATCTGACATCAGCATACAACTCTTCCTTTTTCACCCTTAGTACTAGGGTGTGCTGGGTAGCTTTAGTGTCAACTTGACACACCTGTGTTGGGGGAGCATGGGTTAGGGAATTACCTCTATTGGACTGACCTGTGGCCATGTCTGTGAGGCATTTTTTTGATTGTTGGGCGATATGGGAGGGCCCAGCCCACTGTGGGTGGTGCCACCCCTGGGCTGGCAGTCCTGTATTGTATAAGAAAGCAGGTTGAGCAGGGGCCAGGGAAGCATGCTAGTAAGCAGCATTCCAGCATGGTCTGTGCTTCAGTTCCTGCCTCCAGGTTCCTGTCCTGAATTCCTACCTTGGGCTCCCTCAGTGATGAACTGTGACTCAGGAAATGTAAACCAAATAAACCCTTTCCTCCCCAAGTTGTTATTGGTCAGAGTGTTTTGTTATGGCAATTGAAGGCAAACTAGAACAAAGGGACTATGACCAGAGAGCCTCACACTTCTAATGCTACTCTGCCACTGAGCTGAATCCCAATCCCTTAACCATACAAATCTTAATACAGAACAGACATGGTGATTGAATCTGACGTGGATATTAATTCATCTAAAGGATCGAGCTACAATCCCTTAACAACACAGATCACGCAGCTTATGGCCCAAATATTTACTTCTCACATTTCTGGAGACTGGGAAGTCCAAGACCACACTGCTGTCTTATTTGGTCCCTGGTAAAGATTGATTTCTTGGCTGTGGATGAAAACTTTCTTACTATGTCTTCATGTTAAGAGAGAATGGTAGCAAGTGTTCCACTGTCTTTTCTCATTGGGGCCCTCTGACAGCTAATCTTGACTGTCATTTGGACACACCTGTGAAGAGGGAACCTCAACTGAGGAATTTCCTCCATCAGGGAGCCTGTGGGCATGTCTGTGGGGACATTTTTTTATTGCTTATCAGTGTAGGAGGGCACATGCCACTGTGGGGAGTACCATCCCTGGGCAGATGTCCTGGTCCGTATAGGAAAGGTAACTAAACTTAGGCCTGGGAGTAAACCAGCAAGGTGTATTCTTCCACAGTTTGTGCTTCAAGCTCCAGCCTTGAGTTCCTGCCTTGGCTTGTGGCTATAATGGACAGTGAAGTGTAAGATGAAATAAACCCTTTCCTCCCCAAGTTGCTTTTGACTGTGGTGTTTATCAAAGCAATTGAAAAGCAAACTAGCATAGGCAGTAATCGCATAAGAGTCCCAACCTCGTGAGCTGAATTACCCCAAACTATCTCCCAAAAGTTCTATGTCCAAATACCACATTATGGAAATTAAGTCCTCAATAGGATATAATTCTTCTATTAGTCATAGAAAGGATTCTATGTGTGGAACTCTGAAAATGCTATTCATACTGAATTTCAGCATAGAAAACAGCTTGCTCTTAAAACTGCAGATGGAAGGTCATCAATCCCACACTTTCACTGTATCAAGAAGAAGCTTCAGAGTGACCAAAAGGGATATTATATATTATTGCTTATATTTAAGAAAATAAAATCAAAATAGTATCATCAAAGAAATTTGAACAACCACCTCTTGATTATGTAGTTTCTTTTATTGTTTAGTAACTTAAATAACAAAACATGAATACATGTATACTAATATATATGCACTTGGGTTTTTTTCATTATAGGAGTTAAAAATAATACATCATGGGAAAACATTTCTAAGATGATATGAAAGATGTATGAAAGATGTGGATGTGTGCTAGCAAACACAGGTTTATAAACGACCGTTCAGAGGACCAGGAGTCATTTCGATTCAAGGGAAGATAAGACTGTATCTGATGGCAAAAATTAAAGCATATCAGTCAATAAAAAGAAAAAAGCAAAACCTGGGTTGAATTAAAAAACTGTAATAGATTACAAATTGCCACTCTGATTTGTTGGATATACTCAATGACATAACACCATTACTTTTCTTGGTAACTATTTTTTATTGTGTTATGTTTTCTAATTTTCTAATAAAACTTTAAAAAATTATAGATTGACTACTTGTGCCACAATTACAGGATACTGAGATACTAAATGTTTTATATTAGAAATAAGAACAAAGAACAAAATGATCAGAAATGAGCTATCTCTTTTGGACTTTATTACCTAAAGGATTTTCCTAACTTATTCTGAGAAAGATAAGAGTGATCAAGAGGAAAGTTGAAGAGCTAGACTATTTAACATCAAGAAAATATCAAAGTCCTTATAAAGTGTCCATGTTATTCTCCTGCTCTGTTTTAGTGTAATTCTAAACTCTTCATAATTTTTCTGAATATTAAACATTCTTGTTTCACCCTTGAATCCAGAAACTTGCCAGATTCAGTTTCTCTTCTATCATAGCTTTAAGGCCTTTCTTTGTCTATTTGTTAATTTCCTTCTCTCTCCTCTCTGTCTCTTTCTCTCTCTCTTTCTCTTTTCCTTTCATCCCCTCTCTCTCTTTTTTCTTTCTCTTGTGTGTATGTGATGTATGCATGTGTATATGTATGTTCACACACATCCATTTGGGTAGAGTGCATATGTGTGTACATGCATGTGGAGGTCAGAAGTCAATGTCAGGTGTTTGCTCAACCACTCCCTACCTCATTAGAGATAGGGTCTCTTGTTAGAACTAACAAATGTGGTTAGATTTCCTGTCCAGGAATCCATAGGGAGCCTTGCTGGGATTACAGGTACACATTGCTATGCACATTTATTTTCATTTTTTTTAAATGTGGATTCTGGGGGCTGGAAAGATGGTTCAGCAGTTAAGAACACTGGCTGTTCTTGCAGAAGACCCGGGTTTGAATCCTAGCACCTACATGGCAGCTAACAACTGTTGGTAACTCCAGTCCCAGGGGATCCGGCAGCTGCTTCTGACCTCCACGGGCATTGCACAACACAGGTGCACTTACCTACATACAGGCAATACATGCATACAAAGAAATAAAAAATAAAAGTTTAAAAATAAAATAAAATGTGGATTCTGGAAGAACAGCTATGGTCCTTAGCATGTGTGACAAGCATTTAACAACTGAGTCATTTCATTAGCCTAGGCCCCTCTTCTATTCACTATCTACTTTTATGATCTCACTCCCTGTGGGGCAACAATGGATCACTTTTCTTCCCTCACACAATGTTAGGCATCAGGGATTATCTTTCTGCAGCTGAGTTTTATATATCTTTTCCAAATCTCACTTCAATCACTGTCCAGTAACCTACTTCCATGTTCCATCATGATTTTAGTTTCTTCTTATCAAAAATATCATCTTTCTTCCCACAAAACTTATAACTCCTCCTAACGTTTTATCGATGATAACACTACTTCTATAAGTTGGTGTTCATGCTGTGGCCAGTCTACGTAGATTTTGCTTTATCTATTCAACTCTCACAATGCCTATCGACATCACTCACATATGGCCAGACCTTTGTTATCCCTGCCTCTCCAGCCTGGGTTATTATGTAACTGATCTCTCCAAATGGACTATTCATTTCTCACTTCAGATTTGTACTTCCTGCCTTTTTAAATATGGCACACATTCTTCAGACATGCCCACACATTTGCATACACACAAACATAAAAACATACATGGCTCACCATTATGAACATAGTACTCATAAATCCCACTACCTTGCAGTTCAGTTTGGTACTCATCTACTATACTATCTGCCTGTGGTCTTGTGTTTTCTTGCTCATTAAATGGATGTGCAATCAGTTAACAAAGCTTCTGCTTGCAACACTCCCTATATCTAAGAAGCAGTTGATTTATGTTAGGATGAATGCTTTCTTGAACTTTTACAAACCATTTCTTCCAAAAGTTAAGAATGAGTCTTCCTTTGGGACAGAATATGTTGCTAAGAGGCTCAAGGGCATTTTGATTCTTAGCCAAGAAACTGGCTACTTTTCTTTGGGGTCTTTTTACTCTAAATGGCTAGCCAATTCCTACCTCCTATTCTTATCACACTATCCCCTCAAGAGGTTACCCAAATTGCTGATAGGGAATTGGGACGCAGACCACTCTGGCTTCTTCCATGTTGAACATATTTGGGAGCTCTTATGTAATCCCTAAAAGATTTCAGAGTTACCTCTTCAGGGGGGAATGTTAGAGCAGCAAAAAGCCCCATTAGAAAACAAAAAAGAAAGAGTCCACAAACTTGTTCAGGAAAAAGTGATGGGGAGATATGGGAGGAGTTGGAGGGGAGAGAATGAGCGTAGATTTGATCAAAACACCTTATATGCATGTATGAATTTCTGAATAAAATTTTTTTTGGTATTTTTGAGACAGGGTCTCTCTGCAGCCCCAGCTGTCCTCGAACTCACTATGTAGATGAGGCTGGCCTTGAATTTATAGAAATCCGACTGCTTCTGCCTCCAGAATGCTGGGATTAAAGGCATGTGCCACCACGCCTGACTCTGAATAAAAATTTTTTAAGTTAAAAAAAAGAGAATGAGTCTTCCCTCTGTTGTGCTGTGCCCATAAGCCACAGAAAAAAAACTTGACTTTGTTCTCTTTGATGCACAGAACAGGGAATCAAGGAAGTGTGCTTTTTCTCTTAAGCTAGTCAGTGAAAATGCCAAAAACAAGCATGTGTTTTACAAATATCCTATTGTCCTCAAAAAGAAAAGTACAATGCTTCAATATAGAAAGAAAGAAAAAAAAAAAACAATGTTAATAAGAAAAAGACTCCTTAGCAAAACACTTTTTAGAAAGGCAACAACAAATTTCTGCTAGAAGGTAAAAGGATTTTAGCCGTGGATGGACAAACAGGATTCTGTTTTCTTTTCGGTGTCCTATTTTATTCAACCACTGCTGATCAGCAGTGACGAAGACTTCAAACCCTGTAATGATTAACCACTCTGTGGTAGGTGGGAGGTCCTGCTGGCCTCCCTTTCCTACAAAGCTTTACTCAAGAAGCTTACCTGCCTAAGCCACAGAGCTCTGCTCTGAGCACAACCTTGCCATCTGTTTGCAAAAGAAGGTAAGCAACAAGTTCTGACAGGAAGTCCAATGACTTGCTTGTTACTTACTCTTAAAATGTTCTAGAGTGGAAGGCAGCTATGCTCACCACTATACTGACAACACAGTGGACAGTAACAGGGATGACAGAGTATGTGAACTCCAGTGTGTGGGAGGGGGAGGCTATGGGATGGTGGATTTGGGAAGTGGGTATATAGATGAATAAGATTGTATGGGATGTTCTATATGATATACACACACACAAAATCAACAAATTAAAAAAGAAGACATTTGAAAAAGAAAATGTCCTAGAGTCGAAATTATGGATTTTAGTGCACAACATACAAAAGACACGACACCTACAACACATATAGCTGTAAACCACTAGAGGAAGAGGAAATTTAACAATAAAAACATAGAGGGCTGTTAAGCATGTTCACAGACTAATGCACAGGTTCCATGTGAGACAAGGTCAGCCAAGGAAAGGGACTGTATTTTAAGAAATTCCTCTGTTGTACCCTTTAAAATAAAAAAAAAAAAAAGGTGATCCTTTACAAAATCTCCTTTACATAAAGAATAGTTTATGATATGTAGCAAGTAAGTGCTAAAAAATATCTAATGTGTGACAGGTAAAGGAAAGTTAAACTGTGGACTGTAATAGGAGAAAGCATGTTTGAAATATATATTTAAATGATGTTTAAAAGATATTTACTGAAATGGACGAATATGCTTTATGTAATAAATTTAAGAAAAATCAAATCTAGATCAAAGTTAAGAATAGGTCTACTAGAAATATATACTTCAATGTATTAAATAAATTTTAAAATAATTACTCTGCCTCTACTCAGCACCCACATGGCAGCTAACAACCATCTCCAGGTCCAGGGGATCTGATACCCCCTTAAGACCTCTGCAGGTATTGCACATATATGGTGCACCTACAAACGTGCAGATAAAACAGTCATACACATAAAAAAACTAAATTAATTTAAAGCAATTTTATAATAAAAAGCAGTAGTAACTAGAGAAAAATATGCAATATTAAGGCACATTGAAAGACCTCAATTGTTTAACAAAATAACCTAGCTTTTCCAATTGAGGACATAAATATCTAACATGAAATAATTTAAATTAAAACATGAAACAAGATAAAACCTAATAAAGTCCATGTTATTTACTATATTTTTATAATTGAATACTAATTGACCTAAGCTGTTTTTTTCTACAGAGGTAAATCAAATTGACTTTTTACATCTTCTTTGGATTCTTAGTATTTAGTTTATTAACATGGGAATACACTCCGTAGACTGGCATTTGGTTTCCCATCCTAATTCAGTAATATTGTCATAAGAGTCATTGGACTATCATGCAAAGACATAACAAAGAGGCACTAACACAAATGGATAAGAGTAAGGTTTCCAAGACTCAGAAAGACAGGTACCACGTGTTCTCATATGCAGATCCGAGCTGTAATTTTTATGTATACTTGTGTGGGAATTTGGGAATGAATGTAGAAAAAAGATGGTAGGGGGTTGAAGAATGCATGAGATATGACTGAGAAGGACACAGAGTGGAAACAGAAGGATCCAGGATTTGGGACCATGGGAGGAGGTTCAAACAAAGTGTATGGAAATGTCACAATATAACCTGTTACTTTGCTGATTAAAAGAATGAAAACAGGAATACGCTATTATATACATAGGGAAAAGGCAAGATTGGTTCACAGAACAAAGCACGCATCCCTCCGGTTATGTACAAAACTTTTAGGGCAAGTTCTAAGCTGTAGTGGAGATCCCAGGAGGTTAGGGATGCCAGGAACATAGGCCATCTGTTGAAGAAAGCTGCAGCCAGCTGCAGCTGGCTCAAGACAGAAGCATAGCAAAGGGGTTACTTAACTCCACTGATTCTCATGCCATGGCACCATCTGCCCCAAAGCTAGACATGGAGTTATGGGACTTAATGTGTTCAGTGTTGGGTTTCAGTCTTGCTTAGGCCCAATCTTCTTTTGCTATCCTCTTGTTCTTCCCATTTGAATGGGAATGATTCCTCTATGCCATTATATATTGAAAGTGTATAACTTTCTTTTTGATCTTGCAAAAGCTCACAGCTAACACATTACATTGAATTTGGAAGACGTAGAGACTGCTAAGATTAAATGCCTTTTGTGTTAAATGCCTTTGTGCTAGTGGGATGGCTCAGCAGGTAGCAGGTAAAGACTTGCCACCAAGACTGATGACTTGAGTTCAATTCCTGGGATCCATATGATGGAAGGAAAGAACTGACTCCTGTAAATTGTCCTCTGACCAATTATATATTCTGGAACTGAGGAAATAACCACAGGATTAGTTCAGGGACTCACTGGACACACTGTGAGTTGGATTTCAACCAAAACCTCCTTAAGGCCTACTTTAACTGGAGGACCACAACGTTTTTTTTTTTTTTTTGAAGTCTCCTGGGATCAGTGTCATTTCAAAACCAGTATCCAATAGGCCCGGGAAAATCTGATTATTTCTTGTAATAATCAAATGTCACTTTTCAGGATCCATCTGTCTTTTGCACAGGCCAGATAGGAGAGTGAGATGGAGACATGCTGGGAATCACCACCCCCACATCTTTCAAGTTGAAGGTGGCACCAATTTCTGGAATCCTTCCAGGAATATAATATTGGTTTTGTTCACCATTTTCTCTGGTAAAGGCAACTGCGATGGCTTCCATTGGGCCTTTCCAGCCATAATAGCCCTAGATTTCCAGTCTGGCTAAGTATATCTACCTCAATTATATGTTCTGGAATGGAAAAAAATAACCACAGATGAGTTTGGGGACCCACTGGGCACACTGTGAGTCAGACTCCAGCTAAAACTCCATTTATCACCTGACATCCATAGGCCCCTACTTTAACTACTGGAACTCAATGCTTTTTGCCTGCTTGCTTTAACTCTTATTGATGAGTTTATCTTGTTGTGGTGATATTCCTTCACCAATATTAGACTCAACGTCCTCAGATACCAAAGCTGACTGAAGACTAGTAGCTCCCCAGGAATCCTCCAGGCCTTCAGTGCCAGATAGGGACTGCTAGGACATCCACCCTTATGAACCGAGCAACTACAGGATTCTCAGCCTCTCCAGTGTGTCACAGCCTTTGATAGACTACTTGTACCCTATTCTGTGAGCCAATCTAACAAATGTCCTTCAATATATACATGTTTATATTCATTCTACAAGTTCTGTTCCTCTAAAGAACCCTAACTCATATATTATGCTTTATTTATTTATCTATTTACTTATTTATTTACTTACTGTATTTGTGTATGTATGTCTGTGTGCACACATGGTTGTGTCCCTTCTTAGGCTAGGCTGTTAGATCAAATGCTCCTGAGATCCACCTGTCTCCACCCCTCCCATGCTGACGTCAAAGTCAATGCATGGTCATGCTCAGCTTTTACCTGGGTCTGAGGATTAGAACTCAGGTCCTCTTGTTTTCATAGTAAGCACTTTCATACACTGAGACATTTTCCAAGAAACACTTGTGTTTTGTTTTAAAAGGCTTGCACACACACAGACAAAAGATACATGAAAATAGAAGCAGAACTGGTTGGGAATTGGAAAGGAGTCAACAGGAGTGAGAGAAGGACTAAGAGAAGGGAACAGGGAGGGGAACACGACCACAAGATTAATATACAACCGAGAAACCGTCACAATAGAAAAGCAAACAGCAACAAAATTATACCAGCCAACTGTCTTTTACTGAAATTTAAATAATCAGAGAGTTAACAGTATCATTTTAAGATTCTGTATTCTTTTGTGACAATCCATATGTATTTTTACACACTATCATTTTCTTATACCTGAAGGACATGACTTCCTTTAAAAATTTCTTGGAGTGCAATTCTGACTCTGATAAATTCTTTCAGCTCCTGAATGTCTGAAGAGGCCATTATTTCACCTTGGTTTTGAATACTAATACCACTGAATGCATAATTCCAGCATAGGAACACTGGTCTCCCAAAGAAGCATGTTGCTTTGTGTCTGTTCACCTGCTGTTTCCAACCAAAAATCACTAAGTAGCTGAGGATGAGCTATGGCTTCTGATCTTCCTCTCTCCACCTCCTGGGTGCTGGGATATCAGGCATGTGCCACCACATCTATTTTATGAGATGTTAGGGATTGAACCCCTGGCATTATGCATGCTAGGCAAGCACTGTATGAATTGAGCTATATCTCCACACCCAATTACCTTATATTTGAATTTTTAATTGAATTTTCATGATCTCCATATAATGTAATTTGATGGTATTTAGATACCCTCCACCATCGGCACCTCTCCCCACCACCCTGCCCAATTCAATATACTCCATTATATTTACACTGTGGCCTACAGAGCCTGATCTTTATCCCTACATGTCCTACAGCATGGGTCCATCACTGGAGCATGGCCAACCTACCAAGAATCCCATCCCAGTAAATGATTGTCTCTCTCCCTTCCAGCAGCCATCAGTTGCCAAAAGTTACTTAGGATGGGTTGGGATTTCTTACACATTTCCCTGTGTCTATGCTGGGATTTGTCTGGTTTGAGTTTGCATGGAATCTGTGTACGCTGTCACCATTTCTGTGAGTTCCTATGTGAAAAAGACCAACTATCTGCAAAACTGTTTCCTTGTGGTCATCTACCAATCTGGCTCTTACAATCTTTCCATCCCTTCTACGATGATTCTTGAGCCTTGGGAGGTAGAAGTTTGCAGAGATAGGCACTCTGCAGCCTCTTGTTCTCCATATATTGGACAGTTGTGGGTTTCAGTGTTAGTCACCATCTGTTGCATAAGGAAATTTCTCTGGTGAAAGCTGAGAGATGCATTCATCTTTTATAATATTTTATTTATTATTTTTATTTTATGTGTGTGCATGTATCGCCTGCATGTAGGTAACTGCACCCATGTTGTGCAATGCCCACGGAGGACAGAAGAGGCTGTCGGATCCCCTGGAATTGGAGTTACAGTTTTTTGCTGTCATGTGGGTGCTGGGATTCGAACCCAGGTCTTCTACAAGAACAGTCAGTGTTCTTATCTGCTGAGCCGTCTCTCCAGCCCCGAGAGCTGCATTCATCTTATGTGTAGGGGTTCTATATTTTTGGTCTTGGTAGCTTGTACACCTTTTTTTCTCCTTTCTAGCTGACATGAAGATGCTATCTTTATTACATAAATAAGCAATTTGAACATGTCTGTGTTGGTATGGTTTTCTTCTTTCCTCTTCTTCTATCTTTGGATTTTTCTTTTTAAATTTATCCTCTCTTCCCCTCTCTCTACCACACCTGTCTTTGGGAGAGTCTTTTTTTATTTTATGTGTATGAGTGTATTGCCTGCATGTGTAAGTGTACCTGTGTCATGCAATGTCACTGGATATCAGAAGAAGGCATCAGATCTCTGGATCCCCTGGAACTGGAGTTAAGGGACAGTTGTTAGCCAGCATGTGGGTACTGGGTATCAAACTAAGAGCAGTCAAGCAGTCAGTGCTCTTGAATGCTGAACCATCCATCTCTCCAGGCCTAGGTTAGTCTTTTCAAATACATATTCAAACACTCAAAGCTGTCCTACACATCACGGACAAATCTTTTCTATCTATTTACTATCTTCTCATTTCCGGGCTTTATTTTGGATAGCTGATCTTGCTGTCCTCACACTTCCTTCTACAGTGCCTTTAAGCATTAATCCCATTCACTGTATTTGTCGTCTCGGGCACTAGTTTCCGGTTCTGGAAGTTCAGGCTGGTTCACCTACTGTCTTCCATCCTTCACATAGCTTCTTTTAACACACAAGCTGAAGAAGCCACAACTACTTTAATGTAGTTTTCTGTCTATCATAAAATCTATGTCCATTCTCCATTAATTTGATTCATTGAATTTTATCCTATGGTCCATCTTTTGCTGTATCTTTTCATGTCTGGTTATTTTTAGTTGTATAACAGGAATTGAGACTTTCCAATTACTCCATATGCAATGTTTCCAAATTCCTATAAATATTCTTGTGTTCTGTCCTTTGACAAAATACTCGGAAACCATTTGATTCCTTCAAGTATTTGGTCTGAAGGTTTGTGAAGTAAGATTTGAACAGCATTTGGTCTGAGGCTAATTATTTCCCATTACTGAGGAAAGAAACTTCGGAGTGCCTAATGCTCTATGAATCATGGCATTTCTCAGTCTTTCTGGGGTGGGGGGCACTGGTCCCTGACCTGTGCATGGCAGGCACTTTTCATTCTAGTTCTCTCAGACTGTTCTCCATGCAGTTGTGCAGAGCCTGACTCCGTGGAGTGTTCACATGACTTCTTTCCTCTCAGCAGTTCTCTCCTACACTATTCTGTTCTACAACCTTTCACTGATTTGGTCTCCCCAGAGCCTGCAGCTCTGTGTCTTCAACTCAGAGTGAGGCAGGAAACAGAGCAGAGAGAGGTATGGAAGGCTGTCCACACAAGGGATACAGAATTAGCACCTGAGAAAAACAAGTTGGAAAAAAGGAAGGCTGGATCAAACCAGCTAAAACTGGGTTGCATACTAATACATACCAGGGTGGAGATTTAAGATGCCAAAGAGTCATGCAGTTGCATGTAGGATTACATGTAACAGGGTAGAAGAACAGAAAAGCCCAAAGTGTGCAAATGAGCTGAAAAGCCCCAGTTAGGGTACCATAAAAGCACCAACTTTTCTTCCTATAATGCCACTGAGATACCAAACTTTCTCTTTGCTGCAAGGTCCCAAGTCTGCCCTTGAAGAGTATCTTCTAATGAACCGCCCCTGCTTCTCAATAGTTTGCAATAGGATACAATAACCTGGCATTCCTCCAGAGGTCCCCTTCCAATCTCCAATATCAGTCTAGATCAGGAGCATCTGCTAGACTCTGCATGGACTCCTCTACCCCGAGCAGTAACATGTTTATTCACACAGGACGAAACCTGTGGCTCCCTTCATCTGATCTCCATTTCTCAAGAATTACTATCTTATGTTTCTTCCTAATCAGTGTCTCCAAAATCATTTTATTTCTTTATAATGATTTAAGTGGAAATACACACATGAAAGTGTCACTTGATAGGTATAAATTCTCTAATCTTATATATTCCTCCAAAAGGCTTACTGTCAGATGTGGCACACAGCCTTCTCCTAGGAAACAACCAGAAATGTTTCTTCAGAAAGAGTGATTGTTTTTATGCCTAAAGTCTTGGTCCACACTGTACCAGTCTCAGTGGGTTATGGGAACAGTGTAGGTGTGATCAGGGATGGGAATTTGCCTTTTTTCTGGTGCTGTGGCACTCAAGCATATGAAGCTGAACACACAGCATTGTCTGTCCAAAGGACAGCAAGGCTTGAGGGAGCATCCCTGACCTTACACATGCTGACCTTGACCTCAATGGAAATGTGTGTGTCCCATATAACTCCACTAAAAAGAACACAGGGAATCTTACCAGATTCCTCCAGAAACTAACCTTGATTTCTTTCCTTCTGATGCTTTTAGTCTATGCCTCACATCAGAATAAATTTTCCAACATTAATAAGCTATTTTTCTATCTCCCCTTATTTTTTTTTAATTTTGTATGTGTACATGTGTACCACAGCTTGGGTGAGGAGGTCAGAGGACAACTTGCAGGAATCAGGTCTTGCCTTCCCCGATGCTCTTCCAGGAGATTTAACTTGGATCATCAGGTTCAGCAGTGTCTTTACCCCCAAGCCATCTTGCTACTACCCACCAACTTTTATATAGGAATCCTAAAGCTATATTTGATTTTCGTAGGCTTTCCCAAATAAAAGGTTAGCGTATCACACAAATACCCCTGAACAAAACGAATATCAAAATAAAGTTTTTCAACTCTTCACAGATTAATTAAGTATCTGTAGATGGACAGCAGAGGAACTGGTTTAACACATGGCTATTGCAGTTTTCGAAACTTCTACCTTAACATCTGTAACATTCTTCTTCCGTGGTAATAATCCCCTACTACTTTTAGGAAGGCCAGGTTGGAGTTCGAGTTCTCAGCTAAAGACCTAAAGACCAAGGCTGCAGGAAACAAGCCATTTGACTAAGTGCAGTTAACAGGATACATTTGAAAACCTGGGTCTTAGGGAATCCATTAAAGAAAAGCAGTGTTTTGTTGTTGTTGTTGGTGGTGGTGGTGGTGGTGGTTGTTTGGGCTGTTTTTTTTTCCCCCTTTGGTTTTTACTTCCTTCATTCTTGTAATTCTAGCTTCCAAACGAACCAAAAGGTGAACGTGGGCGGAGCAGCATGGAAAATCACAAAGCCACTGACAACACAGAGATGGCATGGGTCCTGCCAATACAACTCTGGACTCCTTTTCCACAAGAAAGAAATAAATCACTGTCTTATTTAAGCCATCTTTATTAATTTCTCTTGGTTCTCACTATGCCCTGGGGACTCTGGTAGCCAACCTGAAGTGGGAAGCAATGATCTTCCAGCCAACAGGTAAAATATTCAGAACCAGGGTGTACATGAACTTGAAAATAAGGCATTTGGCTCATGTGCTTTAAAAGACAAATGGGAAATCACATCAGCATAAGTTTGCAGTTTTCTTGAAATCCATCAAGATGTCAAAAATCCTAAACCAAAAATTACTCATTTCAAAAAATGATCAATGGAAATTTTGTTATGCCAGCCCAGAAAACAGCATGATTCATTTTAATCTCCATTGATTGACTACTAATAGTTTTCTCCATTTGAACTGACATGAATTTTTTACAATAGAGCAAAATGATATGAATAAAAATTTAGGCAATTCTCTCTTGTATATTGCTTTTTGGAAGCTCTCCATAACCTACACACACCTTCTTTCACACCCTCTCCACTGCTATCCATTCTTAATGAAATTCTCCCTACAGGTCATGGTAGGGAACATCCTTCTGCAACCCCTCCCCCCTGCCCCAGGATTGAAAGTATGAAACATTCTGTCTCCATCTCAACTCTCACCAGAGAAGCTTCTTCTTAAAGAATATGGCAATTAACACAGACCAACAATTTGTCAGCATGCAGAACACTCAACACTAAATTGCCCATATCATACCCTCTCCTCCTAAGGTTTGGAGATTATCGTGTATGAGAGGGAAGGAAGACTGTAAGAGTCAGAGGTGGTGAAGGAATACAAGGAAACTGTGTTTTCTAGACATACCAGGGCAGTCATACACATGAACTCAGTATCCTTGTGACAGCATGCAAGACCTATGCAGACCCAAACCACACAAAATCCAGCATGAGTGGAAAGGTGGGCAAGAAGCCCCAGTCCTAGCTGAGGAACTCCTGAGAGCTGAAGAAGAGTCAGTTTTCTTTAAGGGTATGTCACCTGGTAGGTTGTCCAGGCTCCAGGAGATGAGACCACACACAAGAACACTGGAGAACACGAATTAGACTTGATAGGCCTTTTAAAAAAATAATAGAGGCCAATGAAGTCTGGGGAAGGTAATAAAGTACAAGGTAGATATGGGAGAGGTTCTGAATATGATCAAAAAACATTGTATGAACTCCTCAAAGATTCAATAAAAATATTTTTAATTTGTGTGTTTTTCTAGAGATATGAAAGAGATAGGTTTTCTCTAGGATCTATGTCCTCTCCTGCCATGTATATTTGGCTGAGTTTACAGTGACACCCACAAGGTCACTCCCATTGAGAGGGCTTTAAGCCCAATTAGATAGCTGTGGATTACTCCCCAGATAACAGTGCTACTACTGCCAGTCGTTAGGATTACTAGGCTTTAGAACTGCTATGCTCCCTTGGCAGTTTGCATATCATCATCTAGTATTTTGATAGCCAAACTTCTATTAGAAGGCTTCCTGCTCCATTACTTCAAGTCCTATATCCAAAGTATGTCCTGTCTTCAGCACTAGGGTCTTATATACTAGTTCTGGGAGATAACCAAGAGGTTTGGCAATAGTGTGTGTTATTTTGGGAGTCTCTTGAACCACCCTCAACAATATCCAAAGGGAGGGCTCTTCGGTCTGACACTGTGTTCCTTGCCAAGCAGCTCCAAGGTATGCATATGCCCTAATGTTCAGACACTATATGTTAAACATCAATCCTTATATTTTCAGAAAAGCATACCTTATGCCACTCATCAAAGAAGCTTCTTTTTGCAACAGATGGAGTCTACTGCAGAATTGCACAACTGATAAGACAGAAAGAATATACATCTGAGAGATGCCCAGTACTAGGTGGCATATCTACAGCTGAATCTCCACAACTACGGCTCTTGGAACACAGTGGAACAAGGGGTAGAGAGAAAACTAACACATCCTTCAACTCTCACCAGTAAAGCTTCCTTATACAACAGAGTGTGATCCATACAGAAGCCCACAACTGGCCAAGTTTTAAAGAGTAAGAGACTGCAGACTGTATGTACTTGGACAGGACTCCCATATTGAATCTCACCCACCCATGGCTCAGGGATCATTGTGGAAGAGGGGGTGGAAAGATTGTAAGAGCCACGGTTGGTTCATGAATACAGGGAAGCAGAGGCTTTCAGCCGATTAGAAGCTTGCACATGTGAACTTGTGGCAATGGTGGCATCGAGCACAGGACCCATGCCAACTCAATTAAACAAGGGCCCAGAGGGGAGGAGAGAGATGGGTGGCAGGATATCCCTAGACTGAGAGCTTGTGGAGGCTGAGTGATGCTGGGTAAGGGAGAATATCTTTCACATACAATCTCTAGATGGGCTGACTAGACTCCAATGGACAAATTTATACTGAAGGACATCTGGGTACAAATGCTTGACAGGATAGGACTTAACATATATGATGGAATACATGAGGTCCACTGGTGGTATGGGGGAGGCATGGATAGGGGAGGGGGTCTAAATTTGATTAAGAACTGTTGTATGAAATTACAAAAGCTCAATGAAATTATTAAATTAAAAAAATTGAAAATAAAAAAGTGTGTGTTTGGATTGGAGAGATGGTTCAATGGTTAGGGACACTAGCTGCTCTTGCGGAGGACCGAGGTTCAATTCCCAACACCCACATGGTAGCTAACAACCATCCATAACTCTAGCTCCAGGGGAATCTGACGCCTTTTTCTGACCTCTGTGGGCATTGCATGACACTGGTGCACTTACATACATGCATGGGTGCCATACGCATAATGTTTACATACATACATTCATAGACACAAAATAATAAAAAAATTTTTATAATTGTGTGTCCTATTTGGGGCAAAAGCAGATACATTTTTTGAAGACTGTTGCATGAACTCACTACTTTTAGGGGTAATAATAATACATGAGGTTTTCTGGTATGACAGCCTCTTCTACAGGTGATTGCATAGTTTGTTTTCACAATGACCTCATGGTTTTGGTATCAGTACTGCAGCTTACACGTGAGGAACTGTCACCACAGGAGGCATGTACCATGCCCAGGAAGTGGCATTGATTCTAACTCATGTTTGGCTTCAGATTTTAATTTTCTGCGATTCATCACTACCCTTCCTTCTTCCAAAACCAGTGATAATGTTAGCTTGATATTTTTTTTCCTTGTTCTTTTGAGATGGTTTTCACACTCTTATCCAGGCTGGCCTGGAACTCACTACATAGCCCAGGGTGACCTTGAACTCTGTCCTATCCTCCTGCCTTGGCAGTTAAGAGCTAGGATTACAAGCACATGCTATCACATCCAGTGTAAATTATTTATTTCATGTATTTATTTGCATGCATGCACATGTGCATTCCTCATGGCGCATGTAGAGGTCAGAAGACAACTTGTGGGAGTTGGGTCTCTCTTTCCACCATGTGATTCTCAGGGATCAAGCTCAGATCATCAGGCTTGGAGGCAGACACTTTTACCTGCTGAACTATCTCACCAGTCCATATTCGTCTTTTTATGTATGTAATTAAAGAATTTCTGAATATTAATTGCAAACCCTGACATCAGTTTCACATTGGTTCAAAGAACTATATGAACTATAAAGTCTAAAAGATCCCAGACTTACAAAAGTCTCTCATCTGTCTAATAGCCACAGTATCTACCCAAGCTCCTAGTGCATATGAATTGTGTTTTCTGATTGAAAAACAAAGGAAGAAGCAAATTTCAGAAATACTGTTAGGGAAGTATTAATTAATACTTAATTAATTAATTGACAACAATTAATATAGGTTATGAAAAGGCAGAAAAGTAAAGGCACCTCTTGTGTCAACAGTTGGAGATTATACAGAGAGTGACAATTACAGAAGGTTAGAGCTGGGATGTGGAACCCACTAGAAATATGTTCCGCTTCTGCTGGCATATCACTTGCCTTGGTGTCATCTTACACTTGACACAATGGCTCACATAAACTGACAGTGAAATACAATTTGCTTCCTGTGCCTTTTAATTGTTGGATTTGAATTAAATCTAGGCATCTTATCTAAAGAGCTAAGACTTTTCTTTAATTGTGAGAAAAATCACAGATGCTCTGCTATCAAAAGTATAGTTTACAACTCAGAAATGTCAAGAAATCCTACTTACATTGTAATAGAAACGTCATGTTAACATTTATCAACATATAAACAATTGTGCATATATTAGACTGTCAAATTCCTGTATTCCAATTGAATTCACACTGATTATACTCTTCTTATTATAGGTCGCTCTTCCCTCCTACAGGATAGGCAGAGAATATAATAATTTACTATAATTCATTTCAGTATCTTCAATAACTTGTACAAAGCATAAGATAAATGAGGTGTAATGAATTGTTGAGTATAAGAACCATAAGCACTCCTGTTTCAGAGGGTTCTAGTGAGGCCAAAGGACAACCCAAGGCAGAGTCAGGATCACATCTGGGGCTCCTGACTGGGTCACATTCATGTAAAAACGCTACAACAAAGAAGATCCCAAATATTTTTGAATTATCCTCTATGTTATGTCACCTGTAAGCCTACTTCTGATATAAAGTCATATGTAGAGGTAGATCAAGAGCAAGCATCAACCCTTCTTCTCCACAAGTTCCAGTAGGAGATGGAAGAGAATGAGGAAGGATAATGGGGCTGAAAGCAACTAAAATTTATCATATACATGTGTCAAACTGTCAAACAATTAAACAAATGTAAGTGAATAAGAATCAGAAACTAAAAAAATAATAAAGACCAGTCAGAGGCAAAAAGGTCCTAAATACAGTGCTTCAAATACATTGGGGATACTAGATATTTTTCATTCCCAAAGGAAACATCATACATATACAGACCCCTTACCTTTAAAATAATTCTTTAAGCTGGGTGTGGTGGCGCACGCCTTTAATCCCAGCACTCAGGAAGCAGAGTTCAAGGCCAGCCTGGTCTATATAGTGAGTTCCAGGACAGCTGGGGCTACAGGGAGACCCTGTCTCAAAAAGATCAAAAAAAATTCTTTAAGCATTGAAAGTTTGTTATTACCACTGAAAGTCTCATCATACCAAAGATGAATAAATTATCACCGTCAACTCAACACGGAGCTTGATGCACTTCTGTTGTCCTTTTATAGATTCACACTGAACGTAACTGAGGCAGAGTTATGCTGTATCTTCGTCTTCGTGATATATCCTCATCTTAGAAGCAGCAGTGGGTTTCTAGTGAGGTTTACCTTATTCGTGTGATGTTTTGTAAAAGGATCGTATCAAATAAAATAGAACCAGCTATCTTTCAGACTTTTCCTAAACAGGATGCACTCCTCAGAAACAACCACTTACTGTTCTTCACTTTAATCTAAACTAAAACTTCTATGTACTTTCTAATAAGCTCCTCCCCATAACTGAATAGACACATATTTTCTATAAGTTTCCTGGCATTTAAGTTTATTCAACGGTATGAAATTTTTTTTTCAAGAGATGATCAATATTAGTTTGTAGTTAAGGTTAACTATGCTGGCACAGACGATAATCTGACAGTGAAGGACTCTGTGATAGACATGAACCAACTCTCCAATTAATCATGTAACAGGGTAGACTGTAAGAATCATCCATGCTGTTTACACACATGGCAACTTGAAGAAGTAAAGGTTGACGGTTCATGCATTGCTTGTAACCTTTACTGTGAAGTCAATGAAAAATTTAAGCCAAAGTAACATGTATTTAACATTATTATTGAGAATACAACATTTCACATTGCTTTCTCCTTAAAATGTGTTACAATGAACACATGTGTGTCTACTAGAAAGAGGAAATTTAAATTCAAATGAAAATAAACCTCAAGATGCAGATTATGGAGTGGGAAGAAGCATTTAATAACTTCCTCTATACACATACACACACCATACAACTGCACATATGCACATAGATGTATATACACGTACATGCACATATTTATATATATCCATACATATATTTCTCACAATTCATGAACAAATTTTGCCTGTCAGTTCCAAAGCAGACTTATCATAACTATGTATTCTGAAACAATAGCACAGATGAGTCTAGCAAAACAATATTTAACAAAGGCTAGGGAAATGTCCTTGACATTTATGTTAATTGTATAATGAACACTGCAAAATATATCACCATTACCTATTTAAAGTCATTCCTAAGAAAATTTTACTTGGTGCTAACTTGTAATTCACCTTTTTATGTTTGAATTTCAACCTCAGAATTTGGTCATTTCAACTTAAACTCCACTAAAGGAACCAAAAAATCCAAATAGCTAGCATTTTAAAAAATCTTAGTTTAAATTTCAGGCAGCCTTTAAGAAAACGTATTTTTGCAAGACTTCTGGGCAAATGGCCAAATACAAAATTAAAGATGTATAAAAATCTGCCAGTTAAATAAAAATTTGAATCTTCCCAACAGATGAATTAAAAGGAAAAAAAAAAGCTAAAAAATGTGCTGCTTCTAGAAAGGGAACAGGCAGAAGGGAGAAAGGGGGGAGAACAGTTCCAGTATGTATCAGGGACAAGACAACTAACATCTATTTCTCCACATTCTCCATGCACAGCTGCAGCCGCAGCATTCAAGGATACTCTGACTACCTGCGGTTCAGCAGGCACGACTGACCCCATTTCCCTTCAGCCAGCTTTCCCTGCTAGCTTACTAGGTGTCAGGAGAAATAACAAAGGGGCCCATTTCTTTTCTAATATTTATTATGTTGATGCACAATATGGTAACTATACCATATTTCTAGATATTATTTAAACAATGAGGTTGTTCAGCAAGTATTCCACAAAATTCACTGGGCAGCAAAATAATCATGTCAGGGATAATACCTTAACAGTGAAAGACTGGAAGCCCAGAAAGTATCTCCTCAAAATGCACAGCATGGTTGACCTGAAGACAACAAAGAAGAAATGGATACAGGAGAGCTTACTGCCCTACCTCTATGTACGAAAAAGCAGGACACAGATTTACAATGGTAACAGGTGTCTACCAAAGGGAAGAAGAACTGTCAAAAAGTGAAGCAAGCTTTAGAACCTCACCAGTCCTGGTGACAGTACCAGAGGAACTTGCTTACCACCTTGCTATGCTGGGTAACCTTATTTGCCATTTCTTTACTTTCCCTCCAAGACGGTGCCCATAGAAACTTGGTACTTTTCTTTCTTTTTTCCATTTCTAAAAATGTGCAGGGCGTGGCGGTGTACACCTTTAATCCCAGCACTCAGGAGGTAGAGGCAGGCAGATCTCTGTGAGTTCAGGGCCAGCCTGGTCTATATAGTGAGTTCCAGGACAGCTGGGGCTACAGGGAGACCCTGTCTCAAAAAAAAAAAAAAAAGAAAAAAGAAAAACCAAAACGTACTGTTTGGTCTTCGTTGAAGATGCTACATAAACTAGAATCCTAAGGCAACTCTTACAGAATAAATCATCGTCTGGGTATGTCCTATAAATTTCTGGGATTTGCATGTTTCCTTGGCTTGGATCTTGTTAAACTGCCATTGATAGCAGGGGCTCCTTCTTGTTCTCATTCTTATTACCCTGCTGCATCTTGAATCTGCACTCTACCCAAAGTGTTGGCCATGAGCATGGATTATCCCACAACACTTGACATGTGTAATGCAATTTAATTTCTCTAGGAACAGTGTCCCAAAGGAGAAAAGTATCACACCCAATTTTCATTTATTTTTAAGCCATGGGTCTTTACGGAAGTATACTATTTTAGAATCGACAAGCTAAAAGAGCAGGATTTGTTTCATTCTGAATATGAACTAGGCAAATTGTTCTGTTTAGAACAATGCAGTGCAAATTTTAATTATGTTGTATGTACCTCTAAATATTTGCTCTGATAGCATAATTAATTCAAAATTGTACAGGACTAAAGGGGCAAAAGGGGTAAAGAGGTGAGGCTGATATAAATTAGCCTCAGATTATACCCTTGTAATTACATTTCTAAGTCCTCAAATATGAACCAGTTGTCTTGACAGAGACATCATTATAGATATGAAGTAGATGTAGAAGAAAAATTCCCTTCATACCAAGGGCTCCAATGAATCAAATTCTTTGACATATGTCTACATACATTATACCTGGAAAAGAAAATGAAGAAAAAGAAATGCAGAATCAAAATCTACCTTGAGTCTGGTAGTCAGCCCACTTTGCCTATTTCTTTTTCCTAATTCCCTTTCAGAAGTCAAAGGAGCCCGGCAAAGGGCAGAACTGGTCAGATGACACCATGTAGAGATGTGATTGATGATATCCCCGGCTCCTTCTACTCCAGCCATCTGGCCTGGGTTAGAAGCCTTCTTTCACAACTTGCCTCATTTATACATGTGAAGGACTCCTTGAAGAACTGAATATCAACTATCTTGTGAAGAGATTCTGTGAATGCATTTAGTTAGAGAAAAATGAGGTAACTTTTCAAGGACTCCCCACTTAGACATTTCTCTGATTCTCAGTTTTCGTATCATGTATTTTAATGTCTGAATACACGACCTTGTCAAATTGAGCCTTAGTCAGAGATTTTAGTTTCCAACTTACTACAGACTTAATCAGATCATATCCCCTTTCTGTGTCCTTGTTTCTACCATTTCTGAAACAGGTGCATTTTCTTAAGATGGGAAACATGTCCTTAATAGGGCACAAGAAAAATTAAAACACTCACTGAGTGCACAATCCCATTGTCATCCCTGAGAATTCAAAGTCTGATGACTCTCATCTCTGCAATGTACCTCTTTCAGTCAGGGCTGGTCCCCTCCACCCTGGAAAAGGATAATCTAATGCATTTCTGGTCCGAGGAACTACTGGATTTTGAGGTGAATGAAGGTGGAGAGATCATAGCAAAATTGACAAGAATTGCTTTATTATGATTTATTAAATATAATCAAAATATCTCTAATAAAAATCAATAGTGTTCATGAATATGAATTCATAACATGTACACTTTGACCCTAGAACTACAATTCTGGACCATAATGCTCAGCACTAATTAGTTTCTTTCAGGATGTGTAGTTTTCTGCTAAGTTACTTCATGTTCTATATCATAATCTCGTTTAAGAGATATGTGTCTTTCTTTCCAGGTAGACTCCACATTGAAGTAGATGCAGCGGCTAAGTTATAGGAAGTACTGAGGAACTGCTTACAAATTTGTAAGGCGGGATGAGATACTGTGGTCACTTCAGCTTTGCAAAAATACGAGCAAGTAGAGCATCTTTATGTGAAATACTCGGGACCAGAAACATTTCAGAATTCAGTTTTTTGGATTTCAGAGTATTTGTGTAAACTTTCCCAGATGAACAGCCTTAATCTAAAATTCCAAATCCAAAATGTTCCCAAATCAAAAACTCAAAAACCCCTAACAGACTGTCTCATGAACTTTAGTGTTCAATTCACATGTTAACTCCTCAATGAAGGTCTTTCTGACCAGTTCACAAAAGCCCCACTAGTGAGTTTTGCATCACCTTACCCTGGCTTATTTTGGCCAAAGATCATATTATCTGAAGTAAAATTTAATTTTTCTGTTGCTATTATTCTCCTGTAATACCATTTCACTGTACATAGTTAGACATTAATAAATATTTTTGAATGAACAAAAGCAAAATAATCAGTAACTTCCTATACTTTCAGAGATTTCAAAATATAAACCATCAAAATTATAAAAAGACCACTAGAGTCATAGTGGTGATAGCCATTATTAATATTTTGACATCTAATACTGAGTGTAGACTTACCCCTTTGAGGACTATGGAAGATGATGTGGGTTCTGTTACTATTTCCAGTACACAAATAAGGAGTCGAACACAGAAAGTTTCTGTTCTTTGCCAATGTCAGAACTAGCATACGCACATGAGTGTGTGGAGTACACACCTGTGCACATGCAAGTAGAGACCAGGGGAGGATGTCAGGTCTTTTTCTGATGGTCTCTGCTTATTGCATTGAGACAAAGTCACTGAACTGGAAGTTCACCCTTTCTGTTAAGTTGGCTGACCACCAAGTACCCAGGATCCACCTGTCTCTGACCGCAAATGCTGGATCTATAGGAACATATGGCTACATCCAGTTTCTTCATGGCTGCTGGGAATTCAAATTCAGGTCCTCATGATGACACAGCAAGTGTTACCCACTGAGCCATTTCCTCAGGCCCCAGGGCCTACATTCTTAACTACTATTCTATGTAGTATTTTCATCATAATTAGGATCCACAATGATGATACTATCTATATCAATAAATATTATAATGGATCAGGTATACTGGTTTATTGCTACTCCTGAATTTTTCTCGGTTTACTTTTTTCATATTTTATTTATTATTTTTACTTTATGCATATGAGTGTTTTGCCTACATGTATGTAAGTGCACCCATGTCATGCAGTGCCTGCGGGGGTCAGAACAGGTCTTTGAATCCCCCTGGAACTCGAGTTAGAGATGGTATTTAGTTATCGCATGGGTGCTGGGAACTGAACCCCAGAGCTCTACAAAAGTATCCAGGGCTCTTAACTGCCAAGTCATCTCTCCAGCCACTCTTAGGTTACTTTTGATGACATATATATATCAAAAACAGCATTAATTTTGTTAAAATTTTATGATTAATTAGAGCATATTTTCTTAAAATCTGTAATATTTTTGCTGTTGTTTGTATTTTATATTTCTGTTCTCTTATCATTTCATGGAGAGGGGAGGGGCATGATGTGGGGGTAGGTGCATATGGGTGTGCATATACACATGTGCACATGTGCATGTGGAAAAGAGGACAACCTAGGTTGTCTCTACTCAGGTTTGCCCACTTTCTTATTTTGTTTGTTTGACACAGGGTCTGTCACTAACCTGAAAGTCACAAAGTAGGCTAGGCTGGCCTGCCAGTGGGTGCCAGGAATCCTGACTTTACTTCCCAGTGCTGGAATTGCAAGCATGAGCTTTTTTTTTTTTTTTTTTTTACAGTGGTTCTTGCTTGCAGATGAGTACTTTACCCAGTGAACCATCTCCTCAGCCCCTTCTTACGTGAAAATGCTATTAAAATAATTTATTTAAAATTTAAGTGAAACTACTTAAGATTGTAAAAAATACATTCAAACATACTTCTATGTAAGCAAACACAAAGTAAAACAAGAAGACCATTTTCCACCAAATTGTTTATTTGGAAATGAGAAACAATTATTAACCCTAGGAAGGGTATCACATCATACAATACGCAATCATACACTGCTAATGCTATATAATGGTTTAGAGCACCTAAACAACTTGAAAAGCAATTCAAATTCCTTTTCAAAATATTTTTTATTCTTATTTTATATGTATGAGTGTATTGTTTACATGTCTCTATGTGCATCCATGTCGTGAATGCCTGCGGAGACCAGAAGAGGGTGCTGGATGTCCTGGAACTGGAGTTAGGAACAGTTGTTAGCCACCATGTGGATGCTGGATATCAAACCCTGGTCCTCCGCAAAAGCAGCCAGTGCTCTTAACTGCTGAGCAATCTCTCCAGCCCCAACAATTCAAATTCTTAAGATAATCGAGTCTACTATTGATAATTTCGCATCTACGCTTTGACAATGCAATCTTAAACAAATACAGAGAATAACTGAATTCATTCTCTCTAGTCCTAGGCTGGAAGGGATGAGAGGTAGAGTTTTTCATAGCCATAAGAGAATTTCCCCTGCAAATACTTTCATCTCTATTATATCACAGATAGACTTACCTGTCAAATTGGAACTCAGCTTTAAAATGTAGCAAGAATTCAAGATTATTTAGGTTCACCAACCCAAGAAAGTAGACAGTTTTACTTTATTAAATTTCTCATTGTGAGAGAAAAATGTGTTAATTCAATAGTATTTGTGCTCACAGTTCTTATTCTTAAAGTTAAAAAAAATAAAAAAAAGAAAGCTTTTACACATTACAGGGGCTTATGCACACACATGCATGCATGCACACATACTTACATGGCCACTCATTCACAGTGGACTGATTCTGGAGGCAGGATGGGAAAGACCAAGACAACAGGAAAGTGACAGATGCAATTGGTTTTGCAGTTATCCATTCAAGACAATGACCTGAGATTTGGGACTGCCATCCATTCAAAATAACAATCCGCAGCCCAGTCTCATTCCTCCTGTTCTTTCAAAGAAAAAGAAAATGACTCATACAGTTGGTCAAACCATGATTCATTAAGAAGCAGTGAATAAAAACTAAGTCTTGCTGTTTCAGAATCTAGAACTGGTGATGGGAAACACGGTGAATGGGTGAGTTCATCTATTTCTATCCAGGGTGTTTCTACGTTTGCCCAGGAAAGACCCTCTTCCTTCAAACATGTTCTAAAACACAATTAATCCAACTGAAGCACACAGGCAGACAGGGCAGAGTGAAATTCCTATACATGACTGACAGCAAGCAATTCATGTGCATTTATGATATAATGCTTTGAGAAAAGTAATCCAAGCATTATGTTTAATAATTGAATACCAAAACCAAAGAAAACGTTGAATAAAAAGGAATAGACTTTAAAAATGTTTGCTCTCTCTAACTTGGTAGAATCTTTTCCTGCTATTTAAAATGGCTTCAAATGTAATAGAATGTAAAAATGCATTAAAAGGACAAGAAAACAAATATAAAATCATGTACAATTGAAACTATTTAGGAAGAAACATACTAAGACAAGTAAAGCATGGCACCGTTAGAGGCACGGAGATTAGTATATGTGTATTTTGGGGGTCATATTTTTAAAGATTTATTTGTTTATTTATCACATGTGTGTCTTTGTGTCTGTAAGCCACAAGTGTGTGGCCTTGGCCAATATACCATGGAGACCAGAAGAGGGCATCAGATACCCTGGAGAAGGAGTTACAGGTGGTTGTGGGTTCTGGGAACTGAACTCTGGTCCTCTGGAAGATCAGCAAGAGCTCTTAACTGCTGAGCCATCTCTCTACCCCCTGTGATTATCTTTTTACTTGTATTTTTTTTTTCTTTTTCGAACGTTTTAAATCTTTCCTAATGATCATGAAGAATAGTTTAACAATTAAATTCAAGAAATGAAATGAAGTTTAATATAAACTGATATAAAAAAATATACAATATACTGTAAAGGGTGTCATGCTTTATCCCTACTCATCTGTGATAGAAACTGAACACTTTTTCATTTTAAATTATAGAGGTTCTCTCTGATTTTTTTGTTGTTGTTGTTGTTTATTTGTTTGTTTCTTTGTCTTTTTGAGACAGAGTCTCCCTGTAGCTCCAGCTGTCCTGGAACTCACTATGTAGAACAGGCTGGCCTCGAACTCACAAAGATCCACCTGCCTCTGCCTCCCAAGTGCTGGGATTAAAGGCGTGCATCACCACACCCCGCCAGGTTCTCAATTTTTAAGACCAGAATTCCTTATGAGAGGAAGGGCTCCATGCTTTGAAGCCACTGTGGAACAAGGAGTGAGAGGCAGGTAATGAACTCCATGGGGCACTGGAATCCTCACTGCCTATGCTCTGATTGCCACTGATGAGTATCAAGCTGACAGGATATCCACCTCTGGTTCTAATTTCAAATGAAAAGTAGCATTATCTGGAGCCAAAAAGATACCTCAGTTAGTGAGCAAAAAGATCTGAGTTCAGTCCTTAGAACACACATTAGAAAAAAGCTAGGTGTGCTAGCAGGTTCTTAGAACCCTAGTACTGGGGAGGCCAAGACAAGAAGAATCCCTCAGACCTCCTGGCCAGACAGCCCAGCCTCTTGGTGAGGTCCAGGCCAGTGGGAGACCCTGTCCCAAAAGCAAAGGCAAAGGGTAGCTGGTACCCAAGAACAACACCTAAGGTTGTCCTCTGGACTACACATGTATCTGCACACATACGCACATACGACAGCACACATACACACATATGTAAATGCATATGAAAATAAAGGACAGTGTTTTCCAAAACCCAGAAAATATGAGTTTATTAATTACAAATCATTATCACAAGGAATTCCTGTCATGTATAGTAGGGCTGGACTTTATGTGCTCAGACAAGATCAAGATGCAACAACACACACATTTGACTTGAAAAGAAAAGAGGTCGGCGAGGAATGAAGAAAGTTCAAAATATCCTGTGGAAAAGTACACCAAGTTCATGTACCTCTGATAGAGATGGGAGGCTCAACTCTACCTATCGAGCAAACTGGACAGTTAGTATAAAATCACCTCTCTGTATCTTTGGTATGATCACACAACAGGGCACATTGTCAAACAATTCCCTTTATCTTAAGTTGTTTTCACCTTTTTAAAAATAATTACTGGGGCTGGAGAGATGGCTCAGTGGTTAAGAGCACTGACTGCTCTTGTAGAGGACCCAGATTTGAATCCCAGCACCCACACGGCAGCTATGAACCATCCTTAACTCCAGTTCCAGAGGAATCCGAAGCCCTCTTCTGACCTCCACGGCATTGCACGACACAGGTGCACTCACATACATGCAGGCAATACACTCATACACATAAAATAAAAATTATAAATAAAATATTAAAAATTATTATTATTATTATTTGTGTATGTGTCTCTGTGTGTGACAGTCGGAGGGCAATTTTCAGGGGTTTCCTCTCTCCTTCCACTAGTGGGTTCCTGTTATTGAACTCAGGTTCTCAGGCTGGAGAGAGGCATGTTTACTCATTGAGTCATCTCACTGGTCACTTACAAGACTGACCAACAAGGGCAGGCAGATAGTGCACACTTTTAATAATGGCAGCAGTCACTTGAGAGGCAGAGCCTGGAAGATTTCGTAAGTCTGAGATCAGCATGATCTACATAGCAAGTTCCAGGCCAGTCAGGGCCACACAGAAAGATTCTGTCTAAAAGATAACAAAATAATAATAATAATAATAATAATAACAATAACAATAATAATAAATTTTAGAAGGCCTCACCAACAACACTCACTTTAGAATCAGCAAACACTTTATGTGGCTGGATGATGTCCAGAAAGTAAGAAACAATCCGACCTACAGAGCAAAACCATCCTCAGATCCTTGTTCTATTTACAAAACAGCAAACGCACGTTTTTTTCTATTGTTTTACTAAACATTTTTACGGGGCTCTTTTGTTACGAACACTAACATTTCAAAGTCTTAACATGTGACTAAGGTCAATTTTTAGTATCATTCCAAGAATTTCACAATGATCAATATACTTGGTTCTGGGAATGCAGAACAAGGTGAAAGTTGGGGGAATGAAGTTTTGGAGAGAAATCAAAGTGATGATGGGGTGCAAATGCAGAGAGGGGAGTAAACCACAAGGTGGGGAATGTGCACACGGGGTTTCATCTGTGGTCGCCATGCGTATAAATCAGGTCTGGAGTTGACATGTAATTTTCTGCATGTCCCCTGAGAAGTGGCCCTAGGGGCTTAATTATTGATGAAGAGATATTTCTTCAAAGTAGCCCAGTCAAGGCTGCCTCAAGGGGACATTCATAAGTACTCATAATATCAATTTCCAAGCACCTGGGAGGTAGGGACTCAGATCATCTCTTTAATTATTGTGATAGAGGCAGAGAGGAAGAGTGCTATTACACAACCCAGCTGAAATTCTCAACGAAAATTATCATGATGCACACGGAAAGTTTCATATCTGAGTCATTTTCAAAGAGTGCACCCATCACCACTTCCTGGAACAAAAGAGGTTGACCTCTAACCCACTCTATTCTAGGAGTTAAAACAGTTATCAAAAGCAAATGTGCAGTGCTCACAGATACTTTCTAGGAAAATCTAGAAAAAAAATTTCCTTGAAGTGCATGTGTTTGCTTAGAAAAAATTGTTCCCTATGTTTAGTACAAAATACACCAGGATTTCTTTTAGGAAAAGAATAACATCAAATTGCTTCAATATGTTAATAAAAATGCCCCACTAAAATAATATTGACCCATTCACCAGCTCTGATCTAATGTAAAAGACACTGAAGAATCTATCCATATGGATGATACAGTTTTTTGTTGTTTTTTTAAAGTAAGCCCTGATTTAGGTCTTATTCCCCTATTTAAATGTGGAAAGTTCTATGTGGATAAAGGCTGCATGATCCCTCTGTTTCCCAAAGCCTGCCCTACTGGGCCAGCAATAGGCTAAGTATTAGAAGTCTTTAATTTAACCTGAATTTCAGTAACTCCGCCATCCCACTGAAGATTTGCATTCAGTAACTCCCATAACACATATCTAAGGCATTTCTGAAATTATAATGAGCTTTTCTGGCAATTATTTTAACTTCACTGCTTCTCTCTCTCACAGATTCTAGATTCTACATCCGCATATATTTTCCTAGAAAGAAGATAAGTCAGGGCTGGAGAGATGGCTCAGCAGATAAGATCACTGGCTGTTCTTCCAGAAGACCCAGATTCAAATCCCAGCACCCACATGGCAGCTAACAACTGTCCATAACTCTAGTTCCAGGGGATCTGATGGTAAGTGCACGACATGGGCACACTTACCTACATGCAGGCAGTACACACAAACACATAAAATAAAAATAACAAAATATTTTTTAAAAAAAAGAAATCTAGACTTAAAAAAAAAAGAAGTCTCCATTTTTTGATAATACTTAAAGTCCAACAAGTTTTACCCAATTGACTTTATTTAAACACTGTGTATACAGTCACTACTCATGACCATTTACATTTTATTACATTTTTATTCATTTCTTTTGTTGTGGGGCATGCACATGCCACAGCACCTGCATGGAGCTCAGAGGACAATTCCCAGGTGGCAGCTCTTTCATCCCACCATGTGAATTCCAGGGCCAGAACTCAGGTCCTCAGGCTTGGCTATTGCACTTACATTTCAAAAGTATATAGTTTATGTGACAGTTGGTATTTGGGGCACTTTATGTATGTGACTCCAATTACTCTCACATCACTTATGGGGGAAATAAATAAGGTCAATTCATTTGGCAGCTGGAGAAAAAACAGGCCAGGAAAATAAAAGACAATTACATAAAGAAATTATAGAGCTAAGATTTGAGCCCAAATGTTTCCTTCTACAATTTCTTTTCAAATAGTAACATGAAATAAAGATTAACTTTTTTGAAAATAAGTTCACACATTTCTTAGTTCCAATACTAATGACATCTATATTAAACTTTCTAAAATAAAAATTATCAATTGTGTTAAACACAGACACTTGATATCTACTAGTGTAGTATTTTAATTAAGAATAATGAAGGCAACCATAATTACAAACTACAGGAAATACATAAACCTATTCAGAGTTATCTCAGGAGCATAATTGGCTCCAGGGTAGCTGTAAACATCCACAGTATTGATGTTTGAGGCAAAAAAAATCACCTTCTGTCTTTGAAATAGATGATTAAGAGCAAATGACATTCAGAAAGCAAATGTCAGAATTGGAAATAGAACTCTTGATTATAAATAAATTTACAAGCAACAAATTGTTTATTATACATTTTAATTACTATAAGATATAAATGAAATAAAATTTTCTTTATTTCTTTTGCATGTATTGTATACTTGTGTGTGATGATAGTACTTGGTCAGAGGGCAGAGGGCAGCCTTGGGTGCTGACCTTCAGAGCAGATACCCACCTTGCTTCATTTTGCTTTTCTTAAGATTTATTTATTTTTTGTTATATATATGAGCACTTGCCTGCATGTATGTATGTGCACCATGTGGGTTCCTGGTGCCCATGTAGGCCAGAAGAGGGGCTCAGATTCTCTGGAACTGGAGTTACAGGTGGTTGTTAGCCACCATGTACGTGCTGAGAACAGAACCTGGGTCCTCTGCAAGAACAACCAGTGCCTTTAACTGCTGAGCCATCTCTCCAGCCCCATTCACCTTGTTCTCTGAGACAGGGCCTCTCACTCCTGCTCATGGAGGTTTGCAGTCTTCCTGTTCTACCTCCCCAGTGCTGACTTTTTAACTGGACTCTGGGAATCCAACCTGGATGCTCGTGTTTATGTGGTAAGCATAGAACCATCTTCCCAGCCTTCTTTACAGTTTTCATAAGACTCTGCTGCATATTTACTATATCCATGTAGCTAATGAAAATCTGTAAGGGAATCCTACTTTTCAGTTTCCTCTTTGGCCACACTGAACTTGGAGTGTATCAATGGTCTCCTCACAGTTCTTTGTCATTTTTATGACAACCTTTTTTCAGTCTCATTGTTTTTTCCTGTAAGTGTTCCTATTTCTTGGACCTGAGCTTCTGTTTGGGGAAATCTCTCAGTGTGATGGATGCCATTAACTTCCTGGGGGTGAGGAGTCTGGTTTCCACCCCATGTTTTGTGACCTGTTTATGTAGAGTCATAGACAGCCACTACTAGAGTGTTTAAAGACCATGTTACCCCAGCATTTGTCTCCAGGCCTTAGCTTCCTCGTTAATTCTCTGCCATCAGAGATTCCCAAATGCAAATCTTTCCTCTAGAATGTATGGACAGAGGCTATAGAATTCTAGTACATGTTAGAGTTAGGCAATCCATCAACACTATTTGCTATCATTAAAAGTAAACAAATTCATCATTGGTCATTAATCTTACAGTTTTTAATTAAACTACTAAAACGAATCCTCTGTATACATGGACAAGAGACAAAATTTTTAAAAACCACTGGATTGAAATACACATAAGCATGTTCAGTTACAGAAACCTGTGTCTGCTAAATAGAAGACTATCAGTGCAATTAGTCATGGTTCAAATCAGATGATGAGAAACATATTTTTTAACTGCCCAAGTAAACTCCTTGCAAAGGAGAAACTCTTTAGAACTAAGTGTGCTGGACTAGAGAGATGGGTCAATGGTTAGAAACAATGACTGCTCTTGCAGAGGACCCAGGTTTGAATTCCAGCATTCACAAGGCAGCTAGAGTCATCTATAATAGTTCCAGGGGCTCCAATGTGATCTTTTGACTTCCACAGACATTTCAAGACACAAGTGCACTTACATATATGTAAGAAATACACTCATACACATAAAATAAAAAGAATAAATATTTTTAAAAACTAAACATGCTTCACAGTTCAGTTGAAAATTTGGAGGTAAAGACCATGTTCAATATTAAAACCCATTAAAAATGTTTTGAAGTAAAAACCTTAATCAATTGAGTTTAACTTTCCACAAATTCTATGGTACACAATTAATGAAGACAAGGACAGAGGAAAGGACTATTATATACTTAGTAAAAAGTATAAATTTAATAAATTAATAAATATCTCATGGCTTCTATAAAGTTGAACATTAATTCTCTCCTTTCATTCTTTTTTCCCTCCCCAGGGTCAAATTATAATAAAGGGTGTTCTGAAACATATTTTGCCAATCTGGAACCTATGTCTTCTTTTTTTTATCAACTATCCTTAAAATATACTTTCTCCTAGTAATTTCTCTTTTTTCCATTTTCCAAAGTCCCAATTTTTAAAACTTATTTTCTTAACTAGCAAGTACAAAAAAAATTTCTCAAATGAATAGAAGTCACCAGCCATTTCTATTTGACTCAGAATGCACTAAATCTCATGGACAGTTGACTGGAATTCTTTTATTTGGGGCCAATCTGAGCTCTCAAGTGGTAATTCAAGTGATGGACTTAACTGTGGTTGTGGGGGCTACAGAGGGATAAGCGGCATCTTAGCTTAGCTGTAATTACCAAAACAACTAATACACAAACAGTTAAAAGCTTCAACAGTATAGTTTCCTGGTCCATTCTCAATTATCTTTGTCAGTGAAGGGGAACAAGATATTGAACAAAAGCGAACTCAGGAAAGAGCATTCTTCTTCGCTTTAAACGTGCAAATATTGACATCATATTGACTGGGGATTCAATCTAAATGAAGTACTGTCAAATTACTGCTGAGCTCAGGGAAAGTGATCAGTGGCCAATACTCACCTGCTTTGAAACTTTCCCGGGAGAGCTTTTATTTTAATGTCATCCTTTGCAAAATAGACTGTATTCGAAAAGTAAGCCCATAAAGTAAAATAATGTTGGAAACTGCATAGCGGCCATTAATGAACTTTGGAGTATTAACCATGCTTTTCCTGAGAATATGGTCTTTTTCTTCACCTTTGTTTTTTTAATATCGGTGCTTTGTCCTGATAAGAAGCTTTGCTATTATGGCATGTGTTGATCATACATAGTAATATTATTTTCCTCACTAACAGATCATGCAAGCACAGCTTGGGGAAGATAGGAACTTGGACAGGGCCATACAGCTGAAGAGCAAAACTCAATCTCAGTCCCTGCAGTTGGCTCCAGAGCCAGGCTCTGAGCAGTATTCATGCATCTGAAGAACAAGGCTTGGCCTCTAGGATCATTCCTGCAATTACTATAAAGACAGCAATACTTCCTTACATAGCCTAGGTCTTACCTTCAGCCAGCACTCAGCACTTCCTTTCTATGCCTGTCTTCAGGTCCAAGGAATATTCTAGAAGCAGAGTTCAGTGACCTGATTTTTCCCTATGTTTCTAGCCCTGCACCCCCAACCTGTGATAACTTTTGACCCTGAAAAGAAAAACTATTTCTTGGCTGCTTGTGAAACCCAAGATTCTACAGGTAGTTCAAATGGATAATTAAATTACATTAGCGTAGGGATTACCATCACCCCAGGATCTTTTCTCAAATATCAAGTATTTTATCAGTGTACTCTTATCACATCTATTTCACACCAATTTTTGTTTAATTACCTGCTTCTTTGTGTACTGGGGGGCAAAGACAACGATAACACTCAGATCAATCTCCACACAACGGTTTTTAAAGAATATACTCAAGAAAGCTTTCAAATTTGAGAGAGAACTAAGCCTTCTTAATTTTTTCTGATTCTTCCACACAAAGCGAACTGGGGTAAATTAACAGGATTAAAGAGACATCTATGCGTGAGTGTGCTCCCCTCAGCCTAATGTGCTTTTCCTCGCTGCATTATATTTTAATGATTAATTTCACGCTCTTTCATGGTATTTTTAGCTCATGAATCACAGGTATTACTTTGAGGGAAAAGTAAAGTATTGTGAGTGATAAAAGGTGCTACTGACTAAAATGTGGGGCATCCATGAGCCACATAAAAGCTGAGTGTGAATGCCACCACTCTGGGTTATAAGGATGATCAGGCAGACTAAGGACGATCAGGCAAACCCCACGCACTAGGCTGTACTCAGGTGAATGGAGCGGCGAGGTTAAGCTGCTTAAGTGTTCTTAGATATAGCCATATACAAATGAAGCTGGACACCTTATGTTTGCCTGGCCTCACCTTCCCCTAGGAATATAGGAGAGATCTGTCTTACACAGAATGATGTAGAGAATGAGACCTAAACTGGTAGCATTATTCTGAAATTCAACAGGCAGATGCCAAAAGCCACCCACTCTCTAACACTCTGATTTCTGAAATCAGCAGGACCTGGACGCCGATACAAGTTTGCTAATGCATTTTATTTAGCCTTGGGGGAAAAAAAAAAAAAAGAAAAAGAAACATGGGACATGGGGGTAGTGGGAGAGGTAAAAGTTCACAAGTACCCAAAAGGACTGGCTTTAATCAGACATGGTATCTTTTACCCTGTACACACATGAATAGTTTATTAAATCAATCATAATGATCAATACCAAAAAATAAAATAAAAAGGAGAAATCCCAAGTAAACTACATAGAGAATTTCATATGCTACCCATATGCTCTTGTTACTAAAACATAAGTTTTAGTAAAACATGATTTTTCTAAAGAAAGTTTGGAGTATGGTGTCTGGAGAAAGCACTCCTAGCTTCCCCCTATGAGACTACAAAGTTTCTTTGATCAGTGACAGGCAAAATGTGGCAAAGCCAGCTATCTTGCAAACAGGTGGTTTCAAACTTTTATGTCATCAAAAGAACTGGAGGGGGGGTGTTGTTATTCCTACACCACACACACACACACACACACACACACACACACACACACACACACACACGGCAAATATTCTACAATAAGAAACTGAAAGAAAAACCCCAAAACAATAGAGTACAGAAACCACTGTACAGTACGCTGACCTTGCATTAGCCTGACTAAAATCACATTTATAAGTCAATCTTTTTGCCAACACGCACACACTTAATCAGGTACCACGAAAAGCTCAAAGCCAAGGAGGAGAACTCACAGAAAGATCACATTTTTACAGAAACCCAGTGCAAGAGAGAATGAAACACTGGAGAGCAGGGAGTTTACGCATGCTTTTCCCGGACACGCTACTCTTCATTGTACAGTTCCTTCGCTTCTTCCCTGGGTGAAATTACATTACAAACAATACCGTGGCTGGGGAGACAGCGGACTCTGATCTTTGATTTCCATAGTCCACTTTTGCAGCCGGGGGGGGGGGGGGGGGGAGAGCTCCCCCCCAAGCCATGGAGGGGACGGAGGAGGTTGGGGGGTGCACGGGTGGAATGGACACTCCTGGCTCCTGGAATCCACGCCTCTGAACTCCCTAGCTTCTTGCTCTCAGTGACTTAAGCGGAGCGAGAATACTACCTTTAAATCCCCTGCCAAACGACCAGGTTCCGGTCCCAGGGCGCACCGGGTCCCGGAAAGTCCTGCGCTGCTCCCACCGGCCAGTGGGTCCCGGCCTGGGAAACTTTACATGCACAGTGGGTGCTCCGTGTCCGGAGCGCGACGGCCGTCGAGGCCTCCCGCCTCCCCAGCCTTGTGGCCCTCCCACGCAGGGGACACCGGTACCTCGATGTCCGGCGCGTCCTTGCTCAGCATACGGGCCATGGCAGCTCGTCCCGACCTTGGTCTCCCGCGCGCAGACCCTCCCTGGGTGACCGCAGCCTCCAGCCGGGTGCAGAAGCCTCAGCTAGCTGGAGTGCGGGCGCACACACTGCAGGAGCGAGGCCTGCAGGCGGGGGCGGGGCGGGGGCGGAGGACACGCCCCTGGGCGGGGCCACGTGCCAGGCCAGCCTCGGAGCAGGCCCGCCCAATCCCTGTCCTAAACTGTTTGGCTCCTTTCCCTGCAGCTGGCAGGAAGGACTGGCTTAAGCTCCCTAAACCAGCCAAGGCTGAGCTCGGGAGACTGGGCCAGAGTCAGGGATCTCCAGGATTAAAGGTTGAAAAAAAAAAAACCACAAAAACAGTGGGTGTCACCATTAGCCAATTGCTCCCCTGGGTTCCTCCTGAGTCCAGAGCCTGGGAGGTGCAGAAACAGGGTCTAAAGTGCAACCGGAGCTGCCAGAACTCTCCAGGGACCAGCTAGTTAATGTTCTTCAGTCAGTCAGCAAAGAGACAAGCAAGACTTTAGAGGGACTGTAGAGGATTGCGTCTAGGAGACCCTAAAAGGCACGGAAGAAAGACACCAGTATCTGTCACATCATCAAGGTGTTGCTTTTGTATGACAGTCCACTTCATGGACTATATTTTTTAATATTTTATTTATTAGTTTTATTTTATGTCTATAAGTGTCTTGTCTGCATGTACGTAAGTGCACCAGTGTTGTGCAATGCCTGCAGAGGACATTGGATTTCCCAGAACTGGATTTATGAACGATTATTAGCTGCCATGTGGGTGCTGGGAACTGGGAACTGAACCCCAGGCCTCTGCAAGCGCAGTCAGTGCTCTTAACTGCTGAGTCATCTCTCCAACTCCCCATGCCTATATTTTAAAACATACTATTATTCTAAAATGTGAAGCTCCTGAAAAACAAGAGTTGTTTTTGTTTTTCTCTAGAGGTTGCTAGGAAGAGGTAATGATATCTTTAGATATAGTCCCAAATCAGAAAACATTCACCTCATCTTTGAGGATGCCTGGGCTCCAGAGCTATCCTTTTCCCCATTTGGACTTCTTTTAAATGATACAGGGCACTTCACTACATTGGTTAGATTGTGATAACTTTGCAGGCAAGTGTTTCCCTCTCACTGCTTTGTATTTTTTTCTTTATTGACTGTTTTCAGTGTTTTGATAGCATGTTGAATTTTCTAGATATAGCCTTCAAGAAGGCCCATCAGTATCTGGGCAACAAGATTCATATTAAACTGTGAAGTCTGCTTGGTAAATGAAAGAGTAGTGGGACAGAGCACAGCTAGGGCAAGGGTTCCTTGAGTCATTGGAGAAGCCTTATCTATACAAAACACCAGCTTACCTTCAAGAACTTGGGACTTTCCAGAGGTTGGATACATTTTTTTTTTTTTTTAGTGAAATATTATAAGAAACTGGAAGGTTGAATAGAATGCCTGAATCACTCTTGACTTCCTTCTCACCCATTATCCTTCCTAAAGAGGTAAGGATTTGTTGTTCTAACCATGTCTTGAATCACTTGTCTTCATGTTCATGGTTCAAGGCGCTGGCATTTCCCCTTCTGTCACCTCCACTGCACTGCAGACTGAACTTTAACAGACGAACTGACCCCCTAGGATTCCCCCATCAATCTTTCCAATGAGCCATTGTGGTTAGAGATAATTTACTCTTTAGTGCCCCACCCTCTGTGTAACTTGCTCTTCTTCCTGTCTTCTTCCCCCTCTTGGGGCTGAGATCTCCCTGACTCATGTTCCAAGCACTAAGCAGTCTTCTGATCCTTCAATCATTTCTCCCATTTTTCCCATTATCCTCCACAAGGAACTGTTTTCCTTTCTACTAATCCTCAAGTTCTAGCTCATTCTGGTCATTGATAGAAATTAGAACCACCCTATCTCTTCGATTTATAACACACTATTTTTTAAATTGTTTCATCAAAATTTGTTTGCCTGTTTATTCAAATGTGACTTGTTTCATACATCTTCTACTTAGGCTGAAAGTTCCAGAGAAAGAAAGCCCCTGTCTGTATTGATTCTCTACTGAGAATTTTGTTCCTAGCCTGGGGTTAAAACATAAAAGATTTAGTACATCGTGTGACTGAAGGAACAGAGTAGATGCTGAATTAAGGAGTTCATTAAGGGAACTTTAGTTTCACTTCGTTATGTATTCTCAGGGTTCTAGTGACTGAGCAGAAGGAAGTCACAGTGGAGTTATAGTTAAAATGTCTCAGATTAACTACTTCCCCTTTCAAGGATACTATTCCAAAGCCAAATGATCTTGCATTTCTGAATACCTATACATTCCCTCCAGCATAATGCCAGCACTCTAAAGCCATCTATGTCTTTGTGGAGATGCACACTTGTCACACACATAAGCCTGAGTTCTATATTACATATATCCATACTCATACATTGAGAAATGATGTATACATCCTTCGCACATATAAATGCATGTGTCCTTAGGCCAACATTTACATTAATCTGTAATATACATGATATATACAGTTACATATAACTCCTTCAGTTTAATCACGACTCAGTGCTCATTTTGCTGACCTTCAGGGATATGGACTTTTGTGCTTTCTCAGGTGACACTATAATGTAAATATTATCAATTAGCAATCAACGCTCTACCTGACTTTTGCATTGTATTAACTGTTGGATCTCATTGATTGTTTTCATGAATGTGTATTGTGTGCTTTGATCATATTCACCCCTCATTACTCCCTCTTCACAAACTCCCTCCTCCCTCTAGTGGGTCCTCTTCATTTTCCAAATAGTCTCCTTTTGTATATTGTTGTCATAATTTTTAAATTTTAGATTCTACACTTGGGTACCAGCATTAAAGTTATTCCTAAGAACTGCACACTGTGTTTCCATACTTCCTTTCTCCGGTTATTAGTTTTCTAAATCCCCAGGGAAGGATAAACCCAAAACAAGTTTTTCCCCAACTCCTAATGGTAAGAGTTAGAGGAGTGACAGCCAATCCCCAACTCCAAGCAGATGCACCCTGTTCTGAAATGTTCAATCAAGATATGTAATAGCATTGCTCACAGACCACACCTATAGCCTGTGATCACTGATTATATCTAATAATCTTTTAAATCCATCAAAATACGACATTAAACACAGTTGTACCTGTAAATAATTCAAGCTATGTAAGCTCCTGGAAATGCATTCACACCACACTTTTAAAATGTTGTAAATTATGATGACATTTGTCAAGCTGTCCCTCCATCTGGAAGGAGAGTCAAATATCAGGTGTTTCACATTAATTTTTTGTAGGCATTGGTGAGACAGCTCATCTCTCAACTTAATAGTTTACAGTGCTTGAATGAATATTATATTGTTATCACCATACTCAAAAGTAAGACTTATGAGTCATTTTAATTTCACATCTGAAAAGTTATTCAATATCACAAATTTAGAAATACAATAAAAATTCAGATTTCCACATGGCTTTTTCCCCCATGTAGTCTAGCATTAGGCAATTTTGGATGCTCTTTGGAATATTCTTTTTCCCAAAACACAGGCTTCAACTGATCATGAGACCTACTCTAGGATCAATTTATTTCCATTAAGACTGACCAGAAGGACAATGGTTGCAGATCAGTTAGTTCCAAATATTTCTAATATTCCTCTTCAAAAAGAACTTGCAACACCTATCAGCTCACTTCATGAAATAAGCTGAAGATAATTTGCCCAAATACAAACACACATGAATTATGTAAGTTAAAAAGAACATATACCACACAACTACGAATACCTTGAGGAAATGTATTTAATATTTATTGACTGTCATTCCTTCAGGCTTTGTGATAGGCCAATACCTCATTGAGCAACGAAAAAATTGTTGCTGTCTTTAAAAACATTTAGCCAACGTTCAGAAATATCCAATGCTTATTTGTGACCTTGATAAACTGGGATTTATTGTAAAAGTCAAATCCAAACTATATGGAATAGCATTTCGAAAATTGAAAGTGTTGTGAAATGAGATAGACAGTAAAAGTTTTAAAATTTAACTTTTCCATTCTGTGAAAACGCTATTTTGTAGTTAACCTTGTGTGTCAACTTACCTGAATGGAGCAGTACCTAGAACGTGGAAAAATCTATCTTCCAGTTGTGTCTATGAGTATGTTTCCAGAGATGATTGACACATGGGTCCACCTCCACAGGCTGAAGAGGAAGACCTGTTGTGGACATGGGTAAAATTCAGTAGACTGGGGACCTGGATGAAACAAAAGGGAAAAAAGGAGGAAACTCCACAGATACAAGTTCCACTGTTCTTGATCAGGGGCCTCATTTTCTTCAGCCAACTTCACCCTTCAACATCAGATCCAGTGCAGGTAACAGCAGCTCTCTGGGAAGCCTCGAGGGTCATCCTGGGCCTCGGACTCCATCACTGGTCCCTCTTGTCCTGCTTCATGCATCAAGAAGCTACTGGTTTCTCTGCTCATCAGCCTATAGGGAGCTACAGTGGGCCCATATGGTGTCTGATTGTGCAAACCAATCTAATGAATTACACACACACACACACACACACACACACACACACACACATGCCCTTAGACAACCCCAAATAATACACTGGCTGTGAACCATTTTGGTTAAAATAAGTAAGGGCAGGAAGTTTGCAGCCTTATCTAACTTTCAGGGGAGGAATATTAAGTGGAAGGAAAGTTCCCTGAGATAATTTCTTTATCTTTTCTTCTAGTGTTTTCCTCTCTCATCTTCAGAAGTTTCCATAATTGCAGCAGCTGGCATTTAAAACAGTTTCTTCATCTACTTATTAGAATTACATTATCATCTCAAGTTCATATGTATTTTGATTCATTGTTCTCTTTGGCCATGGGACATGGATGCTCTGATGTTCCTGACACACATCTACAGTGATTGCTTAACTCATTCAGTACTGTGACCTTCATTTTGTTAGCTACTAGAATTGTTGGCAGTTGACAGCTCTCTGAGTCCCTCTTTAGAAACCATCTCTTGCTAAAGAAAACTATCCCTCCTGTGGTTCCTGCCCCTGCTTATAGTAGCAAATACTAAACAACTAATCGCTATGACAGTGTAAAGGCTTGGCAGATTCCTCAATATCAGACATCATTAGAGGCCATCTGAATTTCAAAGGTCCCTCATGAATAATCCAAGATATGTGTTAATACTGCAATGAGGGTCTGAGTGTGTGGCTCAGTAGCACAGTGTTAGCCTAGCATGTGCAAGGCCACAAGTTCAATCCTCAGAATGACACACGAGAGAGATTTCAGTGGAGTTAAACTTCTTCTTTTCCCTCTACTTCATTCTCTGATCCTACTGGCCTTCATCTAGACATATTCATCCCAGTCAAAAATTTTCTGCAAAACATCTATTTTCTTCAAGTCTGCTTTCCAGAGAACCTAAGATTCTTGATTATGACTATATGCTATTCAATGGATCCAACATAGTTGCATAAAAGGTATTTATTATTCTTCTCATGCATGACAATAACAACTGGCTTACAAGAAAATCTCATCATTTCTTTCCATGTTCTCAGATACTCCCCCATTTGTTCATGCTTTCTTATTGTGTGTTTAATACATGCTAGTCACAATGAAAACCACAGTGGGAGTGGGGAACAAATTCGAAATCAACTCTATGGTCAGACCAGTTGCTATAATGTTGGAGGATTGACTATTTGCCAAGAATTTACTCAAAATTATAATATACACTGCAGTCAGCAATATCAAGGAGAAATGGAGAGGTGTTACAGCAGTAGATCTGGACATTCAGTGAAGGAAAGATGTTAAGGACAATGGAAATTTAAAAGACCAAAGGAAGCAGCTGAAAGTATTAAAAGAGGGCAACAAGAGGAAGCTAAAACATTTTCAAGGCCAAAGCCATAGGTTTCATTAGGTAGAAGTAATTTCTAGAGAGAACTGTCAACCACCACTTCCAGTAGCTGAATCAATAAATGGCCCAGTCTTATACAACCTGAGGGATTCCTGTAGATACATGAGGTGTATAATAGTATCCGTAACTGATGGCCAAAGGAATGATAATCAGTTACAGAAAGGTTCTGTCTCCATCTCAGACACACATGAACTAGTATAAAGGACATAGGGGAGAGGGGTTCTTCTAGGAAGTGTGTAGTCCTCCACAAGAGATAAACAGGCCATGTTGTGTTTTAGTCTTTGTTAGGGTTTTGAACTCTAGCCAATAAAAAACAGGAAATCATTTAAAGCAGATTAATGGTATGACTGAAAGTGTGTTTAAAAAGTCTTGAACAATAAAAGGAGACCTGGAGGCATCGCTCTTCCTGATTTCAAATTATTCTATGGAGCTATGGTAATAAAGCAGGATGGTTTGGGCATTAAAAGAGACACATTTATGAATGGAATAGAATTAAGGACGCAGATTTCAATTCATGCACTTACAGCCACCTGATTTTTGACAAAGACCACCTTAAGGAAACAACAGCATCTTCAACAAATGGTACTGGTCAAACTGGATAGTAACATATAGAAGAATGAAACTAGATCTCTGTCTCCCAGCATGTCCAAAACTCAACTCCAGATGGCTCAAGGACTTCAACATAAGGCCTGATACTTTGAATCTGATGTAAGAAATACACTAGAACTTATAGGCATAAGAAAGAACATTTTGAAAAGGTCTTGATGACACAGGCATTAAGACCAAAATTGACAAACGGAGCTCATGAAACTAAAAGCGTTTTGCACAGCAAAGGACACCTTCATTCTACTGAATAGACAACCTACAGAATGGGAAAATATTTAGTAGCTATACCTCACAAAGGGTTAGAATCTAGAATATACAATGAAGTAAAAAAATACTAAATATTAAACAAAACGATTAAAAATTGGGACAAGAAGCTAAACAGAGAGTTCTCAAATAGCTGAGAAATACATATTTTTAATTTTTAAAATTATTTTTATTTTCATTTTATATGTATGACTGTATCGCCTGCATGGATGTGAGTGCACCCTTGTCATGCAATGACGCGGAGGTCAGAAGAAGGTGTCGGATTCCCCTGGAACTGGAGTTAAGGACGGTTCATAGTTGTCATGTGGGAATCGAACCCAGGTCCTCTGTAAGAACAGTCAATTCTCTTAACTGCTGAGACACCTCTCCAGCCCTGAGAAATATATTTTCAAATGTTCAACTTCTTCAGCCATTAGGGAAATGTAAATGAAAACTCCTTTGAGATTTTTCTCTTATTTCAATCAGAATGGCTAAAATTCAAAAAGGCAAATAATGACAATTGTTGGTGAGGACGTGGGGAAAAGGGAATATATTCCCCTGCTGGTGGGAGTAAAAACTCGTACAGTCACTGTGGAAACCACTGTGATGATTTCTAAAAGAACTAGAAATACATCTAGCACACCATCCAACCATACTACTCTTGAGCATACATACCCAAAGGACTCTGTTTTCTACTGTCTCCTGCAGTGATCCCTGAGCCTTGGGAGGAGCAAGTGTGGTATCGATGTGCCACTGAGGGCTGAGCACTTTGAAGTAAGTACCTGTTCATCTGTGTTCAATGCTGCTCTATGCAAAATAGCCAGGAAATGGAAACAATCTAGATGTCCATCAATGGATGAATGACTAATGAAAGTATGATATATTTACATAATTACTCAGTTCTTAAGAAAAATGAAAGTATGAACTTGACAGGTAATTAGATAGACCTGAAAGTAATCATCTTTAGTGAGGTAACCCAAACCCCAAAAGACAAATGTCACATGTCCCCTCTCACATGTAGTTGCTAGCTTTGAATCTCTAGATATGTGTGATTCAATTAGAAAATCTATAGAGGTCGTGGAACTAGCAAGGGACCACGGGAAGGGGTTCACAGGAGAGATGGGACAGTGATACAAAGGTATAAAAATAATGGACTAGGAAGGATTAATTGGGAGATGGGAGATTAGAAGTGGGAGCACTGGGTGCCAAAACTAACACTAAAGGCTTTTTAAAAAGTCAAATGGAAGCCTACTACTATAGAAGCTTCTTAAAACATGCACAGATACAATCTAAAGAGAGTTTAAAAGGAGATGCATTATTATGGGTGATGATGCCTGTATCAGATAATGCAGACTAGCAAATAAAAAACCCAGTTCCAGGGATGGCCTCCCTCTTTTAGACTTGTTGATCAGGGAATCACATGACTGCCAAAAAATACTTGCTATTGTCATTGCTCTTGATAACCCACCAGAACATGGCAGTAAGACCATATTGCTAAAGACATTGCATATGTGAGTCATAGAAAAAAAAAAGGAAAAATCAAGCTTGTACTGACCTTGAAACTTCATCTTTACATAGTGCTGGAAGGTCCCATACATGCTACCAGAAAAAACTGTCAACTTTACCCAACTGTGAGCCTTGCAAGTTACAATAACAACTGGCCTGATAAGATATGCACACTGGGTACAATAGTGGCACAAACAATAAGGAAGTAATTCTGATTGGACTTAAAGTCCACTTTAAAGGTCAGAGCCCATCTTGGTACTTAACAGGGTCAATAACCAGTGCCTAGATGGGTTGTAGGTCACAGGAGAAAAGCAATTCCTGGCTAAATTTATATGATATAAACTGATTGCTAAAGGCTTTTTGTTACACCATTAAAGACATCTTTCAACTCTCCAAAAGCTTCTTCAGCAGATGTTGATTACCATATAGACTCACAACTGGTAGTGTGCTAATATTAAGATACTTCAAAGTCCTCATTAAGACACTTCAAAGTCCTCGGGCCTCAATGCCATATCGATATCACACTTGCTCCTCCCAAGGATCAGGGATCATTGCAGAAGAGAGGGTGGAAAAATCATAAAAGCCAGAGGTGGAACATAACTACAAGGAAATAATGTCTTTTGGAGAGTAGGGGTGTGGCACATGTGAGCTCACAGCACCTATGACAGCATGCACAATGCATACAAGCGCAAGCCAGACAAAATCCCATTGGAAAGGGGGAGAAGCTAGGGAGGCAGGAGGCCTCATTCCTAGCTGAGGAACTGTTGGCAAATAACATGTTAGTGTTCTTCTGTTTTTGAATGGAGTCTTTTCATTGTGTTTTTTATGTGTGGGATGTATGTACCTGTTTGTGTAGGCATGTACAAATGCACGTGCAGTCACATGATCAGAAATGTATTTTGAAATAATACTTTTGATTGCAATGGGACTCTCACCGAACTTGGAGTTCCTTGATTTTCCTAGACTAACTAGTCAGTGAGCTCCAGAGAGCCACCTGTCTCCACTTCCTCTCCTTGCCTCACATGGAGTTCCAGAATTTCTTTAGCTTTTATGTGGTTACATGTAGCTAGGGATCTAAACTCATGTCCTCATGCTTAAACAGCAGAAACTTTACTGACTGAGCTACTTCCCTAACCCCAATGGTGTGAATCTTATCTTTTAATTCTTCGTGATAACATGATATTTACTACATATGTATTCATGAATAAATATTACATTCTTCTATCAAAACTTCAGTGCAAATAAATACTCATTATTACTTTCTTCAAACATAGAAAGTATGTGGAAAGCTTAAAGGGAAATTATTTTTAGCAATATACAAATTGATAAAGAGCATAATAGATAACTGACAGAAATTCCTCTGATAAGTCATGGTCCCACCTCTTTCCCACGCTCTACAGAAGGAGTCAAGCCCAATAAGGGTTAGGGCTACGGAGATATAAGCCAGAAACACCACAAGGCTGCGCTCTCGACATTTTGTGTGGCTATTGGGAGGCCACGGACTTATGTTTGGGTGTGGACTTTCGAACACAGCGATGAATGGGGTAGCTGCCGTTTTGAAAGGCAAGGCAGGTCTCCTCGGCACACCCAGGGAAAAATGTGCCTCCGCCGGATTGAGACGGACGTTCGCCAAGCGAGAGAGACAGGGGGTGGGAGATGGATGGGGGGG